>NC_090053.1:20434452-20511520 GCF_038355195.1 Osmerus mordax
CGTCCGAGTTTCAAGCTGAAGGCGTCAGAGTGGCTCCATTATGAATGACACGCTGCGAGCCGCAACACAGAGCTGAACATTGTAACTCTGTCCTTAAGCAGCCGGAGCAGCCTCTAACTTTGATCACTTTCTCTTGAACCCCCCCCCCGTCAGAAGCAGGGCGGTGATAGGCCAGGTGGGAATGGTGTGTATGTCCAGGCCAGGCATTGTTCCCATCACAGGGAAGGCCAGGAATGGGAGGGGATATCTTCTCTGAAACCCCAAGTGGTGCAGCAATCAAGAGCCTCTTTCGCACGCGCACACACACACACTCACAAACACGCACTTCCCGACACAACCACACACACATGCAAGTGTACACACACATGCACACACACACTTTTGCAATCCTATCCGTGATAGCTTTGGCTGCAGTCAGGAAGTGCTAATGAAGTTATTAATGATATGCATGTGCAAGCTCTGGCCTTGTCAGGCAGCTGGGAGATCACACTCTGCTTTAGTTAGTGGTGATTACGTAACACAGAGAGAGAGAGAGAGAGAGAGAGAGAGAGAGGGAGAGAGAGAGAGAGAGAGAGAGAGCAGTGGAGAGAGAGAGACAGAGACAGAGAGAGAGAGATGGAGACAGAGAGAGAGAGATATAGACAGAGAGAGATGGAGAGAGAGATGGAGATCGAGAGAGAGAGAGAGAGGGAGAGGGAGAGAGATAGAGAGAGTGACAGATAGGGATAGAGAGAGAGAGACAGAGAGAGAGAGAGAGAGAGAGAGAGAGAGAGAGCGAGAGAGAGAGAGAGAGAGAGAGAGAGAGAGAGAGAGAGAGAGAGAGAGAGAGAGAGAGTAGGGGAGAGTTTTACTGCTCACTGCCGGATCCAGAAGTCACAGTTTCCAATCTCCTGATTATCGCTTGGAAAGCATCTGCTAAACAAACACGTTATTGTTGCGTTACGGTAGGAAGATCTCACAGAGTGGGACAAATTGACAGAACACCGGCATGGAGCTAAAAAGGCACTGAGAACCCTGGAGATTCAGACAACGTGAAGAATCCCAGAACAGATGAACCCTCCCCAGTTCCACCCAGTCCACCAGCAGCAGCAGCAGCAACACCAACAAGGCCCACATCAGCGTTTGGTGGGATACTATGCGTGCGGGTGCGAGATATTCATGTTCAAGCGAGAGCAATCAAGATGGCGGCGTGTCTGAAGGGCGGTCAGAACTCCAGCCCGGATCCACTCCGCTTTCGGGGGTGTTGGTGGGCGAAAACTCCTTGATTCTCTCTTGTCTGAATCCTGGTGGAACAGCGACCCCTGGTGGGTCTAGGGGTTATGGCCAGACATGGTTAGATCCACTGATCTGGGAAAAAGCTGTTGTGTTGTAACATTGTGTTGTATATGCATATGTGTATCTGTGTGTGTCCGTGTGTGTGCATGTGTGCGTGTGTGTCCGTGTGTCTGCATGTGTGTGTGTGTGTGTGTGTGTGTATGTGTGTGTGTCCGTGTGTGTGCATGTGTGTGTGTGTGTGTGTGTCCGTGTGTCTGCATGTGTGTGCGTGTGTGTGTGTGTGTGTGTGCATGTGTGTGCATGTGTGTGTGTGCATGTGTGTGTGCATGTGTGTGCACACGTGTGTTTGTGCTTTCAACAATGTAATAAGTGTTCTGCAAATTCTCTTTTCCTGCACGTACCATTATCCGTCCACCGTTAGCATAACGTTCACTTGCACGCTCACGTGTCAGAGATACAGGTTTACGGAAGAGGAGAAATGTTCCACGCCTCTGTTCTGGCAGGGTGAACACACAGGGTGAGGTTACTGTGCTGTTCTGGCAGGGTGAACACACAGGGTGAGGTTACTGTGCTGTTCTGGCAGGGTGAGGTTACTGTGCTGTTCTGGCAGGGTGAGGTTACTGTGCTCTTCTGGCAGGGTGAGGTTACTGTGCTGTTCTGGCAGGGTGAGGTTACTGTGCTGTTCTGGCAGGGTGAGGCTACTGTGCTGTTCTGGCAGGGTGAGGCTACTGTGCTGTTCTGGCAGGGTGAGGTTACTTGTGCTGTTCTGGCAGGGTGAGGTTACTGTGCTCTTCTGGCAGGGTGAGGTTACTGTGCTGTTCTGGCAGGGTGAGGTTACTGTGCTGTTCTGGCAGGGTGAGGTTACTGTGCTGTTCTGGCAGGGTGTGGCTACTGTGCTGTTCTGGCAGGGTGAGGTTACTGTGCTGTTCTGGCAGGGTGAGGTTACTGTGCTGTTCTGGCAGGGTGAGTTTACTGTGCTTTGTCTCCATCTGCTGCCTGTTTTACTCGCCTCTCGAAAATGGACGCGTCCTTGTTCGTTCCTGTGACCAAACCTCCCGAAGCCTTTATCACCCTTCAAACACTGAGCCCACAAACCATGCATGCTAGACTTGACCTCAGTGACGATGGCAGAGAATGAGTTGACCCAGAATGAATGTAAACCTGTTTTACGGTTTGTGAGTTTTTGATAGCTATCTTATGGTGTAGCAGCAGGAGTGATGAGAGTTGCACTGAGGCTGGCAGGATAGCTAAAGCCTTTTACAGGAACCACATGAAGACATTTAGTCATTTAGCAGACATTCTTATCCAGAGCGACAACCTTTATGTTAAACGCATACAACAAGTAGTAAAGTAGAACTTTATATTCCACAATAGAGAAAATCTATGCAAACCATAATAACACACAATATCAAAAAGAGAAGAAAAAGTTTTAAAGTTTTAATACTACTAAATATAAAACATGATTGGGTTATTATGTTATACCTTAATATGCTTTATTTCTCAAACTAGTGCACAGAATGATGTTACTTCAGTCTGTGGAGTCGCACAGACGCCCAGACAGAAAGGACAAGACTGAATATCATTCATGGTTGCCAAGGTCCAACCACCCATTAAGCATCAATATATCCCTCAATATATTTAATCACTCTGTCCGGAAAGATTTATATTTCCGACAACATTCAGCGCCAAGCCTGTGTACATTTGGGAGATGTTTCGGCATTGTTTTCAGCCAAATTATGTATGAAAAAAGTTTATAGCCCTGTTCAATTTCGAGTACGAGAAGTCTCATTGTCCGTAATATTATCTGATGTGAGCTTGTGTCCACGTCACTGGCAACAGGCCTTACAGTAGCTCCAAATTCTTCTATATTCCAGTAAGAAACATTTGACAACTTTCCTGGCCTTAACGGGAAATCTCTCAAAGGGGACCAAGATTATAACCTCTGCAAACCGCTGGTCAATGGAAAAGTTTTAATCCACTCACAGCCTACCACTCCCTGGTGTAGTGCTGGCATGTGTCGACACGGAGGTGGCCGAATTTGACCGAAAGCAAATAAATTCAGTGAAAAATAAATAAATCCCCCAGGGAACAGGATGTGAGGAGAAGCAGATTCTTCTGGGTCCCACAGCCCACTGCTCTCTGGTCACTCTTCACGTTTGCTCAACTGAATTCACGTTGAACGAATACTAAACGTTGACGTAGAAACGCACAACAATGTGAAAGCGAACTTTTGGTTTACAGCATCCAAGATGGCGACCCTTGCCTTCAGGTGGGTGTGTTTTCAACAACCTTGTTCAGGGTCCTCACTGCTGGTCGGCTATTGATCCAGTTTAAGGTTGTGCACAGTGAGATCATGATAACATATTCCACATAAAAGCTGGGTGACAATTACACAGCACTCCAACAGCATTACAAGTCCTGCTAGACATGGGGCCCCTCACAACAGCAGAAGACCAGTTTTACACCCCAGCAGCCTGTGTGTCATTGTTTAAAGACGGCCTCGGAACAAACCATCCCATAATTCTCAAAGAAAAGCACACGCAGTGAACTCACGCACCGCAGCAAAATAAAACCAAATGGGTCTGCCTTTCATGTCGGACGAGCTCTGCTTTATGGCAGGGACTAGCGTCGAGACTTAAAATGTCATTGTCATCGCCGTGGCAGCTGAGGTAATGGCTCCAACGTGGCCCTGAAGACTTCCTGCTTTCAGGCCTCATGCTGCCGTCACCACGGCTACTCGGCGTGCGCGGAGGATGCGAACCGACTCGAACCGACTCGAACGGAAGAGAAGAAGAAGACGACGTCTGTAACCAAGGAGAGGAGGAGGAGGGTTCCCTCGACGACCGCACACGGCCTCAGACCGGCGTGAACTTTGACCTCGGAGACACCCGTCCCCGAGGAGCCCGTCCTCTCGGCAGGGACGTCCGGGTCGGCCTCGGCAACTGTCGCTCTCACGTTACCACGGAGACGTCGACTTCCCTTTCTTAACCGGCTGAGGGGAAGCCGGGGACACACATACACACACACACACACACGCACACATATACACACACACAGATTTACAGCACACACACACGCACATTCACGCAGACAGACAAACCACAGGCCCCCACACACACCACAGTTGAAATAACAGTCATCTCTCACAGGAAGTCCAGCTCTCTGGGATGCACCATGATTGGGCCACAACAAAGCAGGCGCTGTCATCCCTCTCAGGCACAGCAGGGGGTTCCGTCCAACCAGAGCCCAGTTCAGATGCAGTGTGACTGGACTGCTGACGTCTGGAGCCCCTGGTCCTTCTCACCAGAGCCCAGTTCAGATGCAGTGTGACTGGACTGCTGACGTCTGGAGCCCCTGGTCCTTCTCGCCAGATTCATGCTCCCTATCAAGTCCCTTGCTGGGTAGACAAAGGTGTGTAAGAGGCACTGTTCTGGATGTTTACGCCACACAATATTCGGTGTATTTCTTCTGAGGTTTTCCCCTGCCGTAGACGCCTGGTTCCCTGTGGAACCTGGCGTCTACGGCAGAGACTCTGGGTCTGCAGAGACGTCAGGTTGCTGTTGGGAACAGATCTAAACTAGAGGTGTGTTCAAAGATTCATCTACTAAACAGTCCTGAGTGGGTGTGTGTGTGGGAAGGGTGTGTGTATGTATGTTTGAGGTCTGTCTGTGTGTGTGTGTGTGTGAGGTCTGTGTGTGTATGTATGTGTGAGGTCTGTGTGTGTGTGTGTGTGTGTGTGTGAGGTGTGTGTGTGAGGTGCATGTCCTCCAGGGTGTCCTGGTCTGTGGTGAAAATTATTTGTGATTTCATGACGATTTCATTTTTAAAGTTGTGTGTCCCATGAGAACACTTGGACACACTTGTAAACCTGTAGCATCGGTTTACAATCAAATGTAATGGCACGGAGCCTGAAAAGTATTAACAGTAACTTTATAGAACCCCTCATTCTGCCGTTAAGACTGCACGCACTGTTGTGACAGGAGCCTGTTTCGTGCTGTGTCTGCACACAGCAATATTACAGTAACCCCTCATCAGGGCCTCACTACACTGGCCAAGCCATCACCAAAGAAAAGAGGAAGTTCGAACAGACCCAAGGGAACATCAATACTCTGATATGATTATACTGCACATGAAAAGACCTTGTGATCCTGCCAAGGCAGCAAACCACACGCTGTGTCTGCGGGACAACCTTACAGTAAACGTTCAAAGGTAAACAGTAAGAATCAATGTAATCAATAGAGGATGTGAAGGGAAGATAGCGAGGGTGAAAAGAGCTCCAGCTCTGAGACCCTCTCTCTGACCGCTTCACCTGCGGCTTCCTTTAACACAACTGTTCTGCTCTTCTGACCAGTCTGACCCCAGATGTGTGTGCGAGTGTGTGCGAGTGTGTGCGCGGGCGTACGTGTTAGTGTGTGCGTATGTGTGTGAGTGTGCACATATGGGAGAATGCGTGTGCGTGCGTGTGTATGAGTGTGTGTGTTTGTGTGTGTGAATGTGTGTGCGTGTGTGTATAGATGTGTGTGTGTGAACAAAAACACAGCCTTTGAATGTGGTTGAATGAGTGAGGGGCGGAAACTCAGGCTGTTTGAACTGGGCGCAGTGCAAACACAGACAGGGCACGAGCCTTTGTGTGGGAGAGAGAGGGGAATGGACACAGTAGGAGGAGGTGTTTGTGTGTGTGTACGTGTGTGTGTGTATGAGTGTGTGTATGTGTGTGTGTACGCGTGTGTGTGTGTATGAGTGTGTGTATGTTTGTGTGTGTGTACGGGTGTGTGTGTATAAGTGTGTGTATGAGTGTGTGTGTGTGTTTGTGCGTGTGTGTATGAATGTGTGTGTGTGTGTGTAAATGTGTGTTTGTGTGTGAATTACTATTACTGCAGTCAGGTACAAAGAAGCAACCACACCTTCAGTCAACGCACTCTATTCTGCTTTTACAGATAGTAACTTTAAGAGTCCATTAAATGCATTTGATGTTCCCGCAAAATCTACAAGATAAAATACTGGCCCATTGAAATTTGTAGCTTTCAGAAAATACCCTGATATCGATCAATATCAGCCAAAACAAAGATCCATTGAGAAGGTTTACCAAAACATATACCACACCGAACAATGATTTAGACGCAAATGACCTCGGTCAAAAATAACTTTACTGGATGACTTTGTGTTTTGCAATAGTATGATAAAGCTCTGAACGGCTTTTCATGTTTTAGTTGTCTGTCTTTGTAATGGCATCGATTTGAAAACAAAACTGCAATTATCTAGATGAGCTATTGCTGTTTGACATCAAGTCTGTTATAACTCCAACACTAAAGATTAAATCATGTCCTACGTTCTAATTAAATATATTTGTCTGTTCCGCAACCCTCTCTTCCATGATCTGGTTTGTAGACATGAAGGGAGCTTGTCTGTCAGGCCTCACAGACACAGGAAGCCGGTCAGTCAGGTTTATGGTGAATGTACATTTTCCAGTTCCATTTCAACAACCAGCAGAATGAATGCGGTTTGTGTTTTTCGGTAAGGGAAATCATATTATGCTTTGTTATTTTGGAACAATGAATTCACATATGAGTACATTTATCAGATCCCCCTCATGTCCTGCTTAGATGACCTGGCTTGGGTCCAAAGGCATATGAAAACCCCATTAACTCAATCTGAACGCAGTCGCCTGTCTACCACACATCCCCTAAACACAACACATGCTTGCTGGCCCACACCCCTCCCCACCCCTCCCTCTGACAGGCCCGTCCACAGATGTGGTATGACGGTCTCTTGTCCATCTGATTCCAATCCAAGCATCCGCATTCAATTTGTTTCTCTCAATAGGCCTACACAGGCCCAAAGAAAGATCATTGATAAATAATGGTCGGATCTCAGAAGGGATTAGCGTGGGTACATCGTGTTGGGATGTGGGCGCATGAGGAAGTAGAATGAAGCGGTGAAGAGGGAGAAAGGCAGAGAGAGGGAGTTGGGGACTAGTGTTTCACAATCCATGGGAGGAAGACTTTAGTGGCGTAAAAATGGAAATCCCTCCTTGGAGAGAAGGGTGAGATTCTCCAGAGAGACCTGTGCCCGTGCTGGCTGGCGTGCTGGCTGGCGTGGTGGCTGGCGTGGTGGCTGGCGTGGTGGCTGGCGTGGTGGCTGGCGTGGTGGCTGGCGTGGTGGCTGGCGTGGTGGCTGGTGTGCTGGCTGGTGTGTTGGCTGGTGTGGTGGCTGGTGTGGTGGCTGGTGTGGTGGCTGGAGTGGTGGCTGGTGTGGTGGCTGGTGTGGTGGCTGGTGTGGTGGCTAGTGTGTTGGCTGGTGTGCTGGCTGGTGTGCTGGCTGGCGTGGTGGCTGGCGTGGTGGCTGGCGTGTTGGTTCGTGTGCTGGCTGGTGTGGTGGCTGGCTGGCGTGGTGGCTGGCGTGGTGGCTGGCGTGGTGGCTGGCGTGGTGGCTGGCGTGGTGGCTGGTGTGGTGGCTGGTGTGGTGGCTGGTGTGCTAGCTGGTGTGTTGGCTGGTGTGGTGGCTGGTGTGGTGGCTGGAGTGGTGGCTGGTGTGGTGGCTGGTGTGGTGGCTGGTGTGGTGGCTAGTGTGTTGGCTGGTGTGCTGGCTGGTGTGCTGGCTGGCGTGGTGGCTGGCGTGGTGGCAGGTGTGGTGGCTGGTGTGCTGGCTGGCGTGGTGGCTGGCTGGCGTGGTGGCTGGCGTGTTGGTTCGTGTGCTGGCTGGTGTGGTGGCTGGTGTGGTGGCTGGTGTGGTGGCTGGCTGGCGTGGTGGCTGGCGTGGTGGCTGGCATGGTGGCTGGCGTGCTGGCTGGCGTGGTGGCTGGTGTGGTGGCTGGTGTGTTGGCGTGCTGGCTGGCTGGTGTGGTGGCCGGAGGGCTCCAAGCTGCCTCCTCATTTCACGTCTGTGAGGTTATGTCGGTATTTCACCCTGAACAACACCATCAGCTATTTGTGTGTGACATCCCGACACACACACACACTCACAGTGATCCAGACACATGACAGTAGAGCACATCCCAATCGCAGACATTACGAGGTCGTGTCCTGATTGAAACTGGAGCCTTCTTTTTCCTCAAAGCCATCAGACCATTCCTGTGAATGAGCACAGAGAAGGAGGGTGTTTTTGGCGCTCGGGCCCACACTGTCAGGTCTGGGTAAATCGATCCTCCTTCCCTGCTCTCTCTCTTGACTCTCAGCCTGATCAGGAAAACACACTTGGCAGGCTGGCCCAAGGCCCAAAGCAGAGAAACCGATCTAAAACAGCAATTCTGAAATTAGTGTTTGAAATCTTAACAAGAGGCAAAAACGTGCTGCCTCACTTTAAGATTTATCTCCAGGTGGGTGAGGGCATGTATGGGCACATGATCAGGTTGCTTGTGTAGACACATCCTACTCTTCACATACATGCACACACACACACACACACAAGATATCAGAGGTCATGTGGGGAATGAATCAGGCCGCGCCCCTGACCAGCATGACAAAAGGTCAAACTCATTGGTCAGGTTAGGAGGGCCTGTCTGCAGGGTTTCACCTTTGACCTTTAAGTGGTGAGAACTTCCCACTGGTTTCTGTACACAGAGCCGTCCGATTGTTCAGGTCAAAGAGGTCTCTCCCTCCATTTCTCTTTTCCTTTCTCTCTCCTACTCGGTCTTCATCCACCACCCCCGTCTGCCAGTGTCCGCTTTCTTTCTCTCTCCTCCCCGGTCCTCCCTCTCCTCCTCTCCTCCTCTCTCCGTTCCTCCTCCTCTCTCCCTCTGCGCGGTGATTCATCCCCTCATCCTCCCTTCCAGGGCTCCTCCGAAAGGTCTTCTTCGTAGGCTTTGTGAGGCCTCCTTTTCAGGAATACCCTCCCTTTCACGAAAGCCACTCTGGGAGCCAAACAAAATCTTCCTTCAGCTAATTGAGGGAAGTGTTAAAATTCAGGGAGCAGGAAGAGTTGATGGAGCAGAGGGCCTTTGGGGAGAGCATAATAGTGCGCCCCCCTCCCTGCTGCCTGGCTGGGGCCTGGGGGCCTGGGGGCCCGGGGTACATGTGGCTGGGCACAGACGCCTCTCTCTGGTTTGGCATGTTGAGTTCCTCCATTTCGCTGCACTGCTGCAGACTGTTTCCAGCTGAACAGGCTCCCAGACAAACAGACGAGTGCCCGGTGGGTTTTCTTATTTAGTTGTCGGTCAAGAGTACTTAATAATATTCAAAAAGACAGTGTGACATATCAGTCGACGGCATGCCAAAAATACACATTCACATTTGTATTTTTTACAATTTCTTTTCCCTCCCCTTTGAGGATCTCGCGTGTGAAAGTAAACAGATACAATTGGGTAATCTTGAAAGTATTTTCACTGATCGTTTGGGGACGTTTTGCTGCTGTGTTCCCTGAAAAGTAACTCATCCAAAAGAATTAGATCAGATGTCTGCCAGGCCAATACATGGCTTTGATTTTATACTTATAACATCAGAAATTCTAAGAATCATAATTTCAACTTTAATGCCATGAATACAATTATTTTCAATGTATAAATCTATTTAATTCCTTTTTTCATCATTGAAATCTCTCATCCTTGTATCTGTCCTCAAACCTTTCATAACCACTGTCATAACAGCCTACACAGAATCATAATTGTGCGTGTGTGACATGTCTGCGATGATGGTTGCTGGTGACAAATAGCACTGACGCACAATGTCCTTGGTCTTTGTGGATTCGTCTTCATAAAAAATGTTTGTCCTTTGAACATTTTAATTAAACTAAACATGACCATCCCCGCCCCGCCTCGGCCGAGAGCTACGTTTGAAGACAAACGAGTCCATCTTTTACGGGGAGACATCAAATGCGTGTCTTTTAATGTCACCCTGGGTCTTTATGTTGATGTTCATTATTTCTGAAATCCATCTGGAATTTTGATGGCCGTGTTTTGAAGGAAAGGCCTGGAGACCACAGAGCAGGGATGTCTTGAAACAAAGGTTGCTGTGGTTTAGTCTGTTCCTTGTGGTCAATAACTACTCTCAGTCACTGCTCAGGGACAGCTCATGTCTGTAATTTTAGTTTATTCTGTAATTATTATACCAGTTTAGACATATTCATGCTTATGGTATTTTGCAAATATGCTATATGACTTAGGTTTGTGTTGTTTTAACAAAATATGTCATACTGACTCGTAAAAACCTTGAAGACTGGTGGTATTTTTTTGTTGTGTGTTTCAGATGGGTCTGAGATCCTTGCAGAACTCACTGGACAGGATAGGATTAACTAAATACATCATAGCAGTGATGATATCAAACATGACTTTCAGTTGGGCTAATTTAGGACAAGTATGTATGTTATGTCATTTCTGATTGCATGTGAGTGGAGTGGCATTGTGTTGAGAACCACCTCATTCTTAACCCTGCTTAATGAACTAATGAATAGCTTAAATGCATTCAACACATTTTAAGAGACACCCTAAAGAGTAAGATTGCGTTAAAGAGACGATCTTGTCTTCCACCACCAGGGGGGGGTTGCCGGAGAACCCTCAGGAAGAAGTCACAAATGAGCATCAGGTGTTTTCTTCAGCTATCATCTTCCTCTGCGGAAAGTTATAAAACAATCACAAACGGAATACTTAAACTTCTAAATTGCCACTCGTCCGTTTATAACGCACGTTTTGGAAAAGTTGTACATAAAATGTGTTGGATGCAACCATTATGCTCAATTTCAGATTAAATAGATTATCTGTATCATGTAATACAATTAACATGTTATGACATAAACATGGCGTGACAAAAGCGTTGACTTATTCATCCGTTCGGTAAACCACGACGGATCCCTCTCCCACGTCACTTGGAATGACGGACAGAACCAGAGGGGAGCTTAGAGTGGTGGGCATTGCCCAAAGTTACAACCTCTACTAGCTTATATAAAAGGAAGAGATCAGTTTAGTTCCCTGTAGAATTCTGTGGCTGTACAACAACTGCACGTGTTCAGCGCAGCCTTGAAGCCCATCCCATACCAGGCATATCCATACAGATTGAAAGGGGGAGGCGTGGAGAGCCTTTGTTACCTGTACCCAATTAGAATACCTGCAGCTACATGGAAAGAATTTAAGATGTCGCCAAAGGAGTGGAACTGCAACCGATGTGTCAAGGCTTCTGTACCGACGAAATATCACCGACAAGGAGGCCACTGCACCCGGTATAACTGTACCTGGCGCACGAAAGAACCAGTGAGAAGTCATTATTCGGCTGCACATTTAAAATGAGAACGGCAATAGGAACGTTCTGTTGGAGAACTCATTCACCTTTCGAGTCGGACCCTCGCTCATGTTGAGGTTTCGAACCGTTTAATGATCTTTTTCGGACAGCATCACCTCGCACCTCACCTGTGCACGTTCAATATGGATTTCAGACGGTTTAAGATTACCAAGGAGTTAATAATTGATGTCTTTGAGAACGATATATATATTTGCATCTGGAAAGGTTGAACTGCCGATGTGAACGCAAGCGTGACCACTTCGTTAGTGCATGGCACGTCCTCATAGCGGTAATGATCATGCACAGACCCCTCCGACGGTGGAGTTTTAACGTGTTCTTGTGTTTTGGCATAATTTACCTGAGGCTTGGGTAAGTTGGAATGTTTCAGTTTATTGGTTCGGTTCTGTTATCCTTTGTGCCTTGTGTATTAACGGTATGATAATGAGGCTACGTTACATCAACAAATGAGGACGGCATGCCCTATGACCTTACTCGTAACAGGATTGAGGTTATTACAGTGCCTTTATTACGCCAAAAAAAGAAAATCACGCAATTTTCCCGCTTGAGTGCCTCGAACATGCAGTTATACACCATGGAATTATATCAGACTGTTATGCTTTTATTGTCGACGTTTCTGATAACCCTCCTCCATTCCGGTAAGGTAGTTCTTAAACAGAATTGGAGCTTGTCTTCACCAGTCTTCGGCTCAATGCTGCATACCTTCATTAACAGCGCAAGACTGAGTTGTATTTCCACATTCCATTGGCCAGACAAAGTTTTTAGCCTAGCTGTTTTGCAATAGGCCTACCTCACCTTGATGCATGAGACTGCAATTATTCTATCGCGTGTCTGCCTTCATTGTCGTGTTATTACATTTGACCTGTTTTGTATGAATTTCACGTTGATTTGCAGCAACATATTTTTCTAACTTGCTTTGGTACAAATATAGGCAGCTCGCTTTATTGCAGGCCTTAGGAATTTGAGTTTCAGTGATTAGTGCATGACATTTATCTTTAGGGTAATTATGTTTGCTGATTAAATTATAGAAAACGGACTCCATTCTTTATAAATTGCCTAGTATGTCAGAAGTATTAAGATGGAATATTGAAGTATTAGAAAAAACAATAGGTGCCATCCCTTCGCGTGCCTCACTGGTGTTGACCCTCGTGCGTCACACAGAGCATTCAATTTAACCACGCTCATCCACATCCAGTAGCTTTCATGCAGCCTAACATCAGTGTACGGGAAACATCCATTTAAACTAACCCTATATCTCATATTTCAGTTAGCTTAACGTGTTACCTCTATTGGACGCTTCTTCCTTTGCTGAAAAAGCTTTCATGATACTACTTTTCATCAGTAGAGTCAGTTGTGACGAGTGACACCACGTCGGTTTAGGCGATAGTTTCACCATCACTATCATAAAAAGTGCTATTCCGCATCACTTTTAACAATATAGCCTAATAGTAATATTGTTTACCAGTCTTTTACTTATTAATTTATTAAGAATATTTTCTTTACATTATAGCAATATAGACAGTTGCCACTTCCTATTACGAACGACTGTTTTGCACATCATAAAGTTGAATGATGTGCGGTAAGGATGCTACAATGACCGTTTATTTACGTTTGGCCCGGAATTACTGAATGAAAGCTGTCCAGGGAACGGATCAGTGTCACCCTATTGTCCTGTTGTGGCGCTGAAGTGGGCGTATAGCAGCGTCTCCCTGCCCAATGGTAGCCACGACTCTCATGAGAGTGGAGAAAGGCACTTTTCTGCCATCCAAAATCCCTAAAACCATCATCATTCCGGCTCGGGAACCACACTCTGTAACAGTCTCTACCGCGGAGAGATGACAGAGCCAATCTCAGCGTCCGCAGCACACTCACGGCCCTGGGAGCTAGGAGCTGCATAGGACCGCCACTCAAGCGAGCACCCCAGCCTCATCGCACCAAATTGGAGTCCGCTCTTTGATCTTCCGGCAAGGGGAACTAAAACGCGCGACAGGAATTAAGGAGTTTATTCTTTTTTTCGCACTAAATCCGAAAGCGGCCATTTATTCAATGTCATCATGATCATCTTCTCGTCGCGCAGTGTACTGCTGTCAGTCTACTATCCACAGATCTTCCTCATCCTCACGAGTGGAAGCTACCTGTAAGTTGACCTTAACGACGTCTGTGTGTGCGCCCGTGGCTATGCATCTGAGTTCACGGTGCACGATAAAACTGTCCTAGGAAGTGAACGGATATTTGGATGGAAATCTCCCTCATAAAGATGACGGAGTGCGTGTTTGCAGAAAATGTATATTTTTAAACAGTTAAAGCAGATCCAGAAGCATTTTTGTTTCATGAATGTATATTTAACTATTTGAAAACAACCACTTCTTAGTTATATTTGTTCATGAACTATTATATTTTGAGGCAGTCTTTTGCCGCACCGATTTAAATTATTATTATAATTTGGTTATTTAGTAGACTCCTTCACCAACCGCTGAAAACGTAGAAAACGTAGAAAAAAAGGCAAGCTTGCTTCGAGCGGTGAGAAGATCGAACTGGTCCACGTGGGGCCAACCTGATGAGGTGATGATGATGAAACTAGTCGTGTCCTTCGCAGGTGCTAACTTGCAAAATGTGGAGCATGACATTTAGCGATACGTATTTTTTCAACATAGGGTGATTTTTCTGAATTATGAACGTATCCTTCATTATTGTTATGACTGTTGAACACGATTTCGTTTGGCCACGGAGTGGCAGAGATGTTCAAGACAATTGGGAAGCAGAGGTTATTGCTTCATTATTTTCTGTCGACGTGCTATTATATAGGCCAAATACGTTTTTTTACATAGCCTACATACATGGTTGTCTGTAAAAATTGTGAGGGATTATGCATTTTGCATACCAAATGCGAAAATACACCGTAGCCCTCCATGCATTTATCATTGAAACACACATTTGTATGAACGACGTTAAATATAGCTGTAGCCTACTGGTAGCTGATACTAAAGAACCTATTACTCTCGCAGTAGAACATCGGTTTTATTTTAGGCTCTAAAATAATTACTGAAACATACTCCCCTCATCCCCGCTCTGGAGACCCCAAACTTGATGCCGAAATAGATGTGGGTTTTGGTCGCAGTTAAAAGTGGGCATGTCTATGTTTAGTATTGGTTTGCAAGTTAGAAACTACATATCATTTGTTTGTTTTTGTAATTTAATGATACTTAAATGTGTTGGATAAAACTCGAGATTTTATGAGTATGTTTTAGTCTAAACATGGAATAGGAAATGTGTAGGAATGCGACACATCCTACTAATCTCATTTTACTCTCTCATTACACATCTGCAGCAAATGTTTATGCGTGTTAAACTCACAGTGAAATTTGGTGAACTGCATGGGTGGTGAATGATCCGTCCATAAGGGGATTCCGCATAGCACGCTATCTCCCCCCCCCCCCCCCCCCAAAAAAAACGACACCTTCAGCTGCCGTAATCCCGTTGGTAAAATCTCCGCAATAATATATCCCATACACTATAGTTTTTTTTAATTCAAACGCAGACAGTTATAATGGTGTGAGATTTTTTTATTTTATTCAAAGGTCAACATGTCACGCACCACGTGTAGACAAGGTGTAGATACGCGTAGACGATTTTTGTATATTCTCAACGTTCACTACATAAGTCCACAAGAATTTGTTGCTTTGTGAGAAAAGTATGTGTTGACACGCAATTCCTTGTTAAGTGTAGGCTTTGAGCTTAATGTGCTGTGTCAGATCAGAGAGCTCTACTGTAATGGAGTAGGTGCAGGTTGGTGTGTGTCAGGAGAGCACAGCCAGATAGTCCTCGGGTCAAACTGCTTGTGTCTGGAACAGTGCTAGTCAGCCAAGCAGTAGCAGTGGACTATGTGCATATTGTGTAGTTAGGGTTAGTGCACAGTGCATATTGTGTAGTTAGGGTTAGTGCACAGTGCATATTGTGTAGTTAGGGTTAGTGCACAGTGCATATTGTGTAGTTAGGGTTAGTGCACAGTGCATATTGTGTAGTTTCACACTGGACCAATTGATAACCGAAGTATCAAACAAAAATGTGGAAATCATACATTTTGGAAGTTTCAATTTGTGATGGCTTAGAAATAGATTATTATTGAATACACATTTGAGCTTCAATTGATTATTGTCTAAGACTTTTGTATTTAATACTATTCATTAATTTAACTGAACAAGAAAATAAAATGCAGAAATGTAAATGGGTGTACCCCTTCAAAAGCCCAGTAATATAGAGCTCTCAAGGTTTGTAACTGTGACAGAGCTGTCCCCGACAGACAACATGCACACAGAATCATCTCTAAGCAAACAAAATCGCATTTGTGCACTTTGATGATGCAGGGATTTAAAGGCTTAGCTGTGGAATGTCTGTTTTGCATTGTCTGATGGGCTCCCCCAGCCCATGCTCGACAGTGATTCTGTGATTTAGCAGGTGAAAGTCACAAGGATTAAATACCATCTTCATGACTTCAACTGTTTTGCAAAACACTTAAATATACACAGAAAGTATACAAAATGCTTCATTGATTTGTACTGACACTTTTGAATTGAGTATTATTCTCCCTATAGTGCCCAAGGGAAACTGTTCTCACATCTGACAGATTATAAAGGCAAGCCTTAGACCAGCTCACCAGTTGTGCAGCAGGGCCTGTAGTTATAAAGAGCTAATCTGCTCCAGGAACCACGGTCAAGATGACAGTGATACCAAGAGACTTAGATCTGCACACCAAGACTCATCACAACAGTATTTGGAAGACAGGTCAATACAATCAAGGGTCAGGAGAAGCCATTGACTCGGGTTATCAATTGGATTGTGAATATTATTGAAAAGAGGAATTGTCTGATGGTTATATAAATATATCGATCCTTTGTGTTTTGGTTATCAGTGCACTCAGGAAAATAAGTGTTGAGATTTTCCTACACCAGCTTGTCAATGTTGTGGTAAAACGGACTTTAGGTGTGTAACTTCTAAAACTAGACGTAAGCGGGCCTTTAGACACTCAAACCAAAGTTGCTGTATGGTGTCAGTTGAACATGTGGTTTTACATTCAAAACATACTTTTTTCAGTCTTTGAGGAGACAGTTAATCCACAGAAAGAGATTTTTGGCCGTAAGAATTTTCAATCAACCTTCTCATCTTTTGTTCTGTCAGGGACTGTATGGTTTCATTTCATAATGCTTCTTAAAAGCAATATACAAAATGTAGGCAAGTCTCTTCCCAGTGTCTCTCTTTCTTTTCTTTTTTTCTCTCTCCCTCTCCTTTTTTCACCCTGTCTTCCTCACACACTCACTCTTTCTCTCTTTCTCTTCCTCTCTCTCACGCTTTCACTCCTTCTCTTTTTCTCACTCTCACTCTCACTCTCACTCTCTCACTCTCACTATCACTCACACTCGCTTTCTCTCTCTCTCTCTCTCTCTCTCTCTCTCTCTCTCTCTCTCTCTCTCTCTCTCTCTCTCTCTCTCTCTCTCTCTCTCTCACACACACACACACACACACACACTTTCTCTTCCTCTCTCTCACTTTGCCCCCCCTCATCCCTTTGTTTTCCCCCCTCCACATTGTCCCTCTCTCCCTCCCCCCTCTGGTTTTTCTCTGACACACAACTTGCCTGCATCAGCCTGCCTTGCTTGTGGTAGATTGCTCGAAGGCCTACATCATACTTCAAAGATGGTATTTGCCTCCACACACTTTTATGGTTTCTTGTCTCTTGACATGTTTGAAACGCATCTGTTGGCTTCAGAAGGCAATAAACAGAGAGATGGTGAACTAGAGGGTTTTGTTTAGCTGTCTGCAGGCTGTTCCAGCCCAGCCCTGCGTGGATGGTGATGGGGTCTGTTGAAGGATGTTGATCAGACGAGACCCAGCTCTCCCAGGGTGTGGGCGATAGCTGTCTTGCAGGGCGGAACAGCCGCTACGTAAGACAGCAAATAACTCTTTAGTTTCCCACGGCTCAGAGGTCAGGGCGAAGGTGTACAGGTTCAGGTCCTCTACAGGTGAGAGCAGAGCCACTGGTTGAAGTAAAGAAGCTTCACACAGGATAGATGTTTACAGGCAATTTATTTACACCATCGAGGTGAGATTTAAACACTGTGTTTAGATTTGAAGGTTTAAATCTCAATTTAGAAGCATTGACGTATTTCACATGATCTTATCGAGTCCATGTTTTGTTCATGTCTGAAAAAAAATTCTCTGGTGTTATCTAACAGTTAAAGGCAGGGTGGCTAATGTTGAGAATCACTTTTTGTCATATTTGCTCAAATTAACTTCACATCCTGAGAGCTACCACTACATCTAAAGGTTTGACAGTAAAATGAAATCAATCCGATATCTGTGAGCATCGCAGGACTGTAATAATGACCAATCTTTAAGGTCGGACCGGCACTTATGATTGGACGGCATTCAGACTGAATGCAATGATTGGATGGGCTACTTGTCTGTCTACTTACCTTTCGGCAGTAGTCAGGCAGCGCATTCATGTGTTTTGGGGAAGTGGTCTTTAAGGGAGCGGGTGGGATATTTTGGGTTGAATCCTTTCAAACCAAAATATCGCTAGGTTTGCAAAACGTACCTACCCTGCCTTTAATGTACCTACCCTGCCTTTAATGTACCTAACCTGCCTTTAATGCAAACCCCCTGCTCGTGTGTCTGGAGTCAGCCACCAGGCCGATGTGAATAGGCTCTGTCAGGACAAACATAAACACAACATTACTGTCAGGACGAACATAAACACAGCATCACTGTCAGGACAAACATAAACACAGCATCACTGTCAGGATGAACATAAACACAGCATCACTTTCGGGACTTTAGTTTGCAGCACAGTGAGATTTTTCTGTGTCGTTTCAGATAATCGTTTCAGATGTTCTCATTGATTGACCTCTAATCCATTAAAGAGCAATATAATGTATTTAAATCTAATGTGTGCTAAACAGCAGACACAGACCCTGGACTGCTCTTCAGTGATTGGCTGAGCTTGAACGCTGTTCTGGAGAGTGTAGTGTGTGTGACTCAACATGACGGGAGTTCTAACTGAGTCATCTGTGTGTGTGTGTGTGTACGCATGTGTGTATGTACCTGCAAACACCTGTGCGTGTGTGCATGTGTGTGTGTGTGTGTGTGTGTGTGTGTGTGCATGTGCATGTGTGTGTGTGTGTGTGTGTGTGTGTGTGTGTGTGCGTGTGTGTGTGTGCATGTGTGCGTGTGTGCGTGTGTGTGTGTGTGTGTGTGTGTGTGTGCATGTGTGCGTGTGTGCGTGTGTGTGTGTGTGTGTGTGTGTGTGTGTGTGTGTGCATGTGTGCGTGTGTGCGTGTGTGTGTGTGTGTGTGTGTGTGTGTGTGTCTTTCCTCCGCAGGGCCCTGTCCTCCGTGGTGGCGCTGGGTGCCAACATCATCTGCAATAAGATCCCCGGCCTGGCGCCCCGCCAGAGGGCCATCTGTCAGAGCCGGCCGGACGCCATCATCGTGGTGGGCGAGGGCGCACAGCTGGGCATCAATGAGTGCCAGTACCAGTTCCGCTACGGCCGCTGGAACTGCTCCGCCCTGGGGGAGAGGACAGTGTTCGGGCAGGAGCTGCGAGTAGGTCAGTCTGGGTCCTGCCTGGGGGGGTGGGGGTGCGGGGGGGCAGTTGGTCTTTGTTGGTGGTGAGATTGGGGTGGGCGAGGGGGAGGGGAGGGAGGCGGGAGGGGGAGGGGAGGGAGGCTGGAGGGGGAGGGGAGGGGGAGGGGAGGGAGGCGGGAGGGGGTTGCTGTGTGAGGTTCTAGGGGCCCTGTGTGTCTCACCATTGATGTCACCAGGAGATACTGACTTAGCGAGAGAGAGAACATGGAATAGCATGTTACTGGCTGTTTGTAGCTGAGGACCATGTCGGTTCCAGACGATTTCAACTGGAGGGTCAAGCTGGGGCCAGTTTTACTGTTAGAGGGGCCAGTTACATTAACCCTTGTGCTGCCTTCGGGTCACATGACCCAAAGGTTCATAACGAACCATCGTTGTGTTTACCCAATTTTACCCAAAAAAAACAAATAAAAATAATTTTATTTTAACCTTCGCAATGTGGAGGGTCTGAGACAGCCCGACGGTTAAAAGAAAATGCTTCACTTTGTTTTTGTATGCAGTAAAGTTGTCGCAATACGACGGTGGGTAACAATGACTGACGGGTCAGAATGACCCGAAGAGAACACAAGGGTTAAACATTATTGTTGTCATATAGTTTTCTTCACTGCATTGCAGGCATTAACTGGTAAAATACCGTACCAAATACCATCATTTACTAGCATTTCCCTTACATTTTTACATTTGCATTATTTAATCAATATCAGTCACATCAACTGTATTCTATGGTTTTTGTGGTTTCTTGCAAAAAGAACATGATCGCAAAAATGTATTATGTAATAATTTGATCAGACTCTACATTTATGGGGGCCACAAGGGGGTAAGCTTATAGCCACAGAGGCACTGCCCCCTCCCTGATTCTCCGCATGGTAAGATGAGCAGCTACAGAGAGCTGTGTTGTCTCTGTGGTAAGATGAGCAGCTACAGAGAGCTGTGTTGTCTCTGTGTGGTAAGATGAGCAGCTACAGAGAGCTGTGTTGTCTCTGTGTGGTACGATGAGCAGCTACAGAGAGCTGTGTTGTCTCTGTGTGGTACGATGAGCAGCTACAGAGAGCTGTGTTGTCTCTGTGGTAAGATGAGCAGCTACAGAGAGCTGTGTTGTCTCTGTGTGGTAAGATGAGCAGCTACAGAGAGCTGTGTTGTCTCTGTGTGGTAAGATGAGCAGCTACAGAGAGCTGTGTTGTCTCTGTGGTAAGATGAGCAGCTACAGAGAGCTGTGTTGTCTCTGTGGTAAGATGAGCAGCTACAGAGAGCTGTGTTGTCTCTGTGGTAAGATGAGCAGCTACAGAGAGCTGTGTTGTCTCTGTGTGGTAAGATGAGCAGCTACAGAGAGCTGTGTTGTCTCTGTGGTACGATGAGCAGCTACAGAGAGCTGTGTTGTCTCTGTGTGGTACGATGAGCAGCTACAGAGAGCTGTGTTGTCTCTGTGGTAAGATGAGCAGCTACAGAGAGCTGTGTTGTCTCTGTGGTAAGATGAGCAGCTACAGAGAGCTGTGTTGTCTCTGTGGTAAGATGAGCAGCTACAGAGAGCTGTGTTGTCTCTGTGTGGTAAGATGAGCAGCTACAGAGAGCTGTGTTGTCTCTGTGTGGTAAGATGAGCAGCTACAGAGAGCAGCGGCGTTCCTCTGAGCTCGGTGAAATATGGCTGCTCCCAAGCCAAACCCACGCTGCACACATCACAGAGTCCAGTCCTAACCACCAACATACAGCTTCTTTTCTCTCTCTCTCTCTCTCTCTCTCTCTCTCTCTCTCTCTCTCTCTCTCTCTCTCTCTCTCTCTCTCTCTCTCTCTCTCTCTCTCTCTCTCTCTCTCTCTCTCTCTCTCTCTCTCTCTCTATTGTATTACCATACAGACTGGCACAGGCTCTCCCTCCTCCCTTCTTCTCCTTGCTTTGTTTCATTCTCCGTCTCTCTCTCTATCTCTATGTCTCTCCAAGTCTCACCCTCCCTCTCTCTATCTCTCTCTCTCTTTCTCTCTCGCTCTCTCAGTACTGCGTGTTTTACTGGTCTAATGCATCTTCATTACGGCTCACATTAGTTGTATTTTCACCCAGTAAAGATTGGGAGTTGTGTCGCTCTATTTGCAGTGAACTTCTGGTTAGGATGCCATGCTTTGCTGCTGGTAGCAAAGTTATGGAAAGGTTACCAAAAACACTAAAGCCTAATGAGGAAAAATTGTGGTTGAAAAATGATATGACAAATGAGGAGACAACTAATGGTATTATTGCAGAGAACTCTGCAGAACCCAAATAGATGGATGTACATCTGTTGTTAATCTGGCTAAATTGGTTGTGTCCATTGCCTGCTGCTGCATGTTTGTGTGTGTGTGTGTGTGTGTACATACTTGTGTACGTGTGTGCAAAGAAAGAACTGGACAAGTAGGCAAACATTAACTGTGCCGTCTTCATAAATGTACAAATGTATCTCCTTCGCAAGGGTGACGTTTTACGGCGACTTTTACACATTTCCTTTCGTTTAGAAATGCTTTGTTGCCGTTAGAGTGTGGTTTAGGCCCTGTGTTTAATCCAACGGCTCTGTTAACAATCACTGCTCAGGACTGTCTGGTGAGGCTGCAGCCCCTTTAGAAGCAGTTCTCTTTGTTGTCAGTGTGGTTCTCTGTGTAATGGATCTGTGCTCATTTTCTCTCAACGTTCAGCTTGTCCTCCCGGGCAGCTCTCAGCTCTCAGGCAGGACTCAGAGACTCGGAGACTCGAAGCCTCGTCTGTCTCCGGGTCAGAGGGGGCTTTGCAGCCCAGTGTTGTCTGGTTTCTCGGTTTGAAACCATGTGCAGGGTGGAAGTACATTTTTCGAGAGCACATTTTAAAATGACAACCGTTGACCAAAGTGCTGAACAATCAGAAGTAGCTAAATCCATAAAACAACACAATACAGAAGTTTATCAGACACAACTTTAGTATTAGACAATCAGCAATTATTGTTTTTTTTTTGTGGAGGTCAGGGATTGGCAGGTAGGTTAGGGTCAGGGAAGCCCTTTGAAGAACACCTGCATCGTCTTAGCTTATCTTCCAAGCCGGAGAATGTGGAGAAGTAGCTCGTTTAGTGGTTTCAGCCAACACCTTCATTTCAAAGCTACAGCTCTATAAACGTTGTTCACTTGAGTTTTTACTTGTTTTCCAATGTGAACTCTTCCCATATTAGCTGAATAACTAGTCATGTTCTCTTACTGCGCTGTGTGTTGCAGTCTTGTTCTGAATGGCAAATGAAATCATGGAACTACACCCCCCCACACAGCACCGTTCCAATCCCTTTGACCGAATCTGAAAATTCCCACATCATCATAATCAACTCTGGAAGGACAAACTGTCGATCTGCTCCCATTTACGTTTTTTTAAATTCAAATCCCCAAAAGATGAACACTAAACCTTTCCCCCTCTCAGCGATCCCGTCTCAGTTCTGGATGGGAAGATCCTGTTTCTGTTTCGAGAGCTAACTATCAGTCAACCACAATGGTACGGCTTTCTCTCTCTCCTGACTTGTCTTGGATGCCGTTGGTCACTTTGGCCCGGCTCCTTGGTATTACAATCGCTTTCCAAGCAAGCACACATTAATAGCTGGGTTTTAGAGTCTTACAGAGACACAGATATCTCCGTTGGAGGAAGGATTCTGTTTCAGCAGCAGGCTAGTTGTCTGATACGTACACCAAATGTGTATCACGCTGTAAATACATTGTTTTCCAAAAATGCATGTCATCCGCGGCTCTGCGGAACAGCACTCAGTCAGGAAGGCTGGAAGAGACCCTAGCCCCTTCACATTACAGCCACATCCTTCAACAGTCCCTGTGTTCTGTCTGGGGGTTGGTTCCTCAGTCAGGGCTGAGGAGAACGAGATTGTAAACACGGGGAGAGCATTTGGAGGCATTGGAGGCTTGGTTTGTGTTTTTTCCCCGAGGTTCCCCGAAGGTTTAGCAATACTCCCCCTCCGCAGCACCGGCACGCCTCTACACCTTCAGTCCATGAAATGTGGAGTGACTTATCTTCTGCTCACTGATGTGGGTGTTACTGCACATCACACTCACAACTTAGGATTTGATAGTACAGTTGTAGTTGAGGCCAATGCAGGAGTCATCTTCAGTGCAAAGTATCATTGTATCACAGGAACTCCCAGGTAAAGGTGTCAGCAGTCTTACTACAGAGGTGATACTATGGTCGGTTCTCCAATTGGTCAGCGTTTGTCAAACGGCCCACGTTGATGTCAGAAGGGCCTTATCTGTCGTGACATCGTGCGATGTGTTTGCTGTCGGCCTGTAACAGAGGGCCCTGAACACCTGAACCTTTAACGGCCTTGTCGCAAACAGCCACCGGCGCTCGGGGATAGCTGTAACCGCATGAAAACAGACACCTTTCAACAGCTACTCTCAGCGTCAATACCCCCCTCCCCCTCCCCCCCGCATCCCATAAACAGGACAGCTCCGGTTACTCTCTGTTTAACTTTCAAGCCAGTTTGTCACCATCGTGATTCATGCTTTTCATCTGAAAGAAGGGTTTTGTTGTGTAGGCGGTGAAATATTGCAAAAGTTCAATCAGTCGTCCCCGGCTCACTGCACAGGAATGAATGCAGCACAGGGCAGGTGAACTGTTCGCCACAGCTACGGAGGAATGCTGCTGTGCGTGGATTCTATCATACCACCGCTAATAGCCTTAGATTAGTGTTCCTGTGAGAGATGAAAGAATCCACGTGTTGGATTCAGTGGCAGACAGTTCAGTTGTAGTGTCAGTTCTTCTGTCATGTTAGTTTCACATTATAAGACCTGTTCTGTCATTTAGGAAACAGAAGGAGGAAGAAAGCTGTTCTCCCTGACCTCCATTAACTATCTCTCTCTCTCTCTCTCTCTCTATCTCTGTCTCTCTGTCTCTCTCAGTCTCTTTCTCACAGTCTCTGTCGCTCTCTCGGTCTTTCTCTTTCTCTCGGTCTCTCTCTGTCTCTCTCTCAGTCTGTCTCTCTGTCTCTCTCTCTCTAGTTTTTCTCCGTGTCTTTCTCGATGTCTCTCTATCTCTGCTCCTTTGCTCCGCTGTGTGCAGTATTGAGTTATGGGCCTGGGGCCTGACTTCATGGGTCTGTGAACTGTGATGGAGAGAGCACCCGGAGGCTCTGTGACGATCGCAGGGCGAAAACATGGCATGAGACCTGCTACCGCCCCGGCCGCCTGGTTACCGAGCAGTAGAAGGGGGGCTTTTCAGACAAGGGGAAATAACAGGCCCTGGGTGGAATGTGGGAGCTGGGGGTAAGTAGTGGCGGTGGAGTGGATGGAGGGAGGGAGGGATGGATTAGTTCCCATGTCTATTCCTCCTCCTCCCCTGGGTGTATAGAAGTATCGTCTCCCAGGCGAAGCGATCACTCCCACACCGGGGAGGGGGGGGGGATGAGTAGGGGGGGGGGGGGGGAGTGGGGGAAGAGTGGGGGGGGGAGGAGCGATGAGCCACTGGCTGGAGTGAAACAAGAGTCTACTTTAGCCAGGATAAAAGATGTGGAAGTCAGCAGGTTCATTGAAAGCCACTTGAGTGGAAGAGGCTCCTGGACAGACCCAGGCTGGACAGACCCAGGCTGGACAGACCCAGGCTGGACAGACCCAGGCTGGACAGACCCAGGCTGGACAGACCCAGGCTGGACAGACCCAGGCTTGACAGACCCAGGCTGGACAGACCCAGGCTTGACAGACCCAGGCTTGATGCGGAGGACGAGCTCTCTCTGGCTGGCAGCTCCCGCGGCCTGAGGGGAGGAAGGGTCACTGTCGACACCAATCCCTCCCCGCAACCGCCGACATCTTCAGGTGGTTTTATCTCTGCCTCAAAAGAGGGCCGAAGTGAGGGAGGCTGAACTCAGGTTGTCAGAGAATGAGGCGTTGGAACGCAGGCGCCAAGGAGCCAGTCGACTTCGGGGCGCGCAGCAGTTGAAACACAGTAGATCAGTTTGAGAAATTCGGCGCACTCTGAAGTACATGTTGTGTATGTTAATATCAACCCACAGCATAAATTGATCGATTCAGTTATGATTTGGATGGGAATGGCTCCCGGTCCAGAACCACTGTGGTTGAGGTCGTGTTTTTCCTGAAACTGTGGTTAGGTCTGTGTTGTTCATGTACCCAGGAACTGTTATTATACCAGACAACTCTTGGCCTGAACGCTGGCTATCTGCTATCAGTGCCAATCTGCTGAAAGGATTTCACTGTAACAATGGATCGAGCTGTCGTATTGAAAACTCATAAAAAGCTGTAATAGATGGCATCGCTTTGCAAAAGGAACACAAGATTGGTTTTCACCAGGATCGACACAAGTTGCCGAAAAGTTGCCCTCGTTATTTAGCAAAAAAAATAAATAATATGAAACAATGCTGTTGCATGCTCGCCATAGTGCAGCTCTACGTGTTTGAGTTTGATTTGTTTGCATTGCGTGAAGGCTACACGTATCGCAGTTTCAATCTTCTTGTATCAGAAGCTGATTCAAGGAAAGAACATTCTTGAGGCCAATTATAAATACACTGGTACAGCTCCTTCTTATTCTCAGGATCTGTGGTGGTGAAACTGAATACTGAGAGAGGACACATGCAGTATCTCAAATCTGACTTTAATTATGAATTACTGCACTCGCAAAGTGAACCTGGCAAATGTAATGTGGTGTGTTCAAATCGCACTCCTGGTGGTTAGACGTAGGCTTAAATTGTCTGTTTTCCTGCTTATCAGTACATTGAAAAAACGAAAAACTAAATTTAGCACAATAAGTTAGTTAAGACACCAGGCGGGAAATCAAAACGTCATCAATCCCCTCGGTAGTTACACATTCTCAACTAGGTGTCGCTCACCTCACCAATAAGGGTTATCAAAGCCAGAGACGCCATCAGATTCTCAGTGGCTTCATCACGGGTAAATATAGTATCTTCATCGTTATCCTGGCTGGACACAGTATCTGTGTTATAATCTGAGATGGATGTGATAGTGGTGTTTATGTGACATGGAGCGTCATGTTAAGCTGTGTGGATGGTGCGTACCCTCACGTCTGAGCAGCGTGCACCACGGGGATGGGCCTGTGGAAATGATGCGTGCGTCGTGCTATGCTGGAACAGAGAAGAATAAAAGGCCCTCTTTCTGGGCGCCGTCATCGTGTGGGTAGGCCTAATCCTCTCCCCTCCTCCCTTGCTCCGTGGCAGGAGGAGAGCGGTGACGTGGTCGCCGTGACGTCAGCGTGTGGGCTCCGTCGGCGCTGGCGTTATCAGATCAGGGATTCTGCTGCGTGCGCTTGGCTGCACTGGTGTAGGCTGTGCGGTCTCCGTAGCTGATTAAAGGTCAACTTTCTCTCTCTCTTTCTCCCTTCCCCTTTCTCTCTTTCTCTTCCTCTCGCTTTCTTTCTCTGTTTCTCTCTCTCTCTATCTCTGTATCTTTATCGCTCTCTATTTCCCTTTCTCTTTTCAGCACTCTGCTACCTATCTTTTAATCTCTTCTATGGTATCTCCCCCCTTCTCTTTGTCTCCTTAAGTCACATTGTTTTCTTTCTTCAACAGTGGCCAAACAGTAGTGACTGTATAGACCCCTCTCTCACAGCCCCCCCCCCCCCCACCTACAGTCTGCCAGCCTGCCAGTGTCCCCGCCTGCCCTTCACTCTCTCCCCACGGGCTCACACACACACACACATATACACACACACATATACACTCACATACACACACACACACACATATACACACTTATACACACACATATACACTCACACACATTCACACATACACACACACACACATTCACACACACAAACATATACACTCACACACACATTCACGCTCACACGCTCACACACACCCAGCCGTGTGTGTGGGTGTGTGGGCTGGCTGGCTGTTATCGGCAGGATCTGTGTGGGTCTGCGTCCGTCTCAGCGCTAGACGCGGGGGAGCAGGATGCGAGAGGATCAAGCGTAATCTGGGGACGCTCTTTGTCTCACACAATCCCAGCGCTAACTGGATTCTCTGCAGGCAGCAGCGCTGGACGGTTACACCAGCCAACAATCACAGTCCACAGCGCTAACAAGCTGCCGTCTGACTGAGCCCAGGAGCTACAGTGCTGGTTAGGAAGCAGACACATCTGGGATGGGCTTGTCTGTTGTTGTTTTTTTACGGAAAAAATTATTTTGGGCATTTTCATGCTCCGTTGGGTCATTCTGTACAAGGTAGACAGGAGAGAGAGAGGGAGGGGGGGGGGGCATGCAGTAAAGAGAACGGGCCGGATTCAAACCCGTGCCGCTGCGTTAAGGCCTCAGCCCATGAGCCCAGAGCCACCCAGGCTGACGTGGGCTTTGGGCTTGAGATCAGGAACATAGACCCGTCAAGAATGAATCACACAAGCACTTATTTTAAACGAGTAAAACCTTGAGCAGTCACCCCAAAAAGAAGGCCTTCTCGTCTCCTGTGTCTGCAGTTGAAGAGGCCCTGAGTGCTGTCTGTGGACGATGGGGTGTCTAGCTGTGTCTGCATCCTGCTGTATGACCCCCGCCTCAGAGAGACGCGAGGGGAACAGGTCTGCATCCTGCTGCATGACCCCTGCCTCAGAGAGACGCGAGGGGAACAGGTCTGCATCCTGCTGCATGACCCCTGCCTCAGAGAGACGCGAGGGGAACAGGTCTGCATCCTGCTGTATGACCCCTGCCTCAGAGAGACGCGAGGGGAACAGGTCTGCATCCTGCTGCATGACCCCTGCCTCAGAGAGACGCGAGGGGAACAGGTCTGCATCCTGCTGTATGACCCCTGCCTCAGAGAGACGCGAGGGGAACAGGTCTGCATCCTGCTGCATGACCCCCGCCTCAGAGAGACTCGAGGGGAACAGGTCTGCATCCTGCTGTATGACCCCTGCCTCAGAGAGACGCGAGGGGAACAGGTCTGCATCCTGCTGCATGACCCCCGCCTCAGAGAGACGCGAGGGGAACAGGTCTGCATCCTGCTGCATGACCCCCGCCTCAGAGAGACGCGAGGGGAACAGGTCTGCATCCTGCTGCATGACCCCCGCCTCAGAGAGACGCGAGGGGAACAGGTCTGCATCCTGCTGCATGACCCCCGCCTCAGAGAGACGCGAGGGGAACAGGTCTGCATCCTGCTGCATGACCCCCGCCTCAGAGAGACGCGAGGGGAACAGGTCTGCATCCTGCTGCATGACCCCCGCCTCAGAGAGACGCGAGGGGAACAGGCCAGCGCTCTGTTTCAGGCAGCTTCTACTGGAACTCGATCTCCCGCATGCAAAACTGTTCAAGTTCAAACATCCACACAAGCATTTCATATCTTGAATTCCCTTCGGTAAATCCCTCGCTCTCTCACTATCAGAGTTACACATCATTTTAAGCTGTAGTTGGTTTATCCCGTCTCATCGATCGCAAACGAGCTGAGAGTATAGCCTGGTCTGTGTAGTTCTGGTAAAACAATATTATTTTATTGTACAGGAACATGGCTTCACTAATTCCTCTAGCTGCAAACCTCACAGACCACAACTTTGTCTATAATTTGCCCGGGAGCATATGTTCTTAGCAACGCTACATAAAGTGAAACGGAAAACAGTTGTAGAGAGGGTGGGGGGTGGAGAGAGAGAGAGAGAGAGAGAGAGAGAGAGAGAGAGAGAGAGAGAGAGAGAGAGAGAGAGAGAGAGAGAGAGAGAGAGAGAGAGGAGGGAGAGAGAGAGAGAGAGAGAGAGAGAGAGAGAGATGGAGAAAGAATGAGAGGGAGAGAGAAATAGAGAGAGGGGGGAGGGAGAGAGAGAGAAAGAAGGGGAAGACGGGGAGAGAGAGAGAGAGAGAAGAAAATACAGAAAAGTAGAGAAAGAGAACAAAGACAGAGACACATCAGTAATTGATATAGAAAGCAACATGGGGCGTCCTCTCTCCTCTCACCTCAGCTCTCTCACCCCCAGAAGCAGGGTTCAGAGGTCACAGCTAGCCAAACTGTCGTTTGAAGACGTGCAAGCTGCATCGAGGTGGCCTGTCAAGTGATGTGTGTCACAGTTGCCATCTGTCTTTCATGCCTTAGTACAACTTCCACCCTCTGACGAAGGCTGGTTTGCTCCTGTCAAGGAGCTCTTCCAAGTGGCGTCTGTTACGGTGCTTTGAGACTGAGCTGGTGTTTATGGAGGATGGACAGCTTGTGGAGAGAGAGAGATACAGAGAGAGAGAGGGGAAGAGAAAGAGAGAAGAGAGAGATAAAGAGAGAGAGAGGTAGATATAAAGAGAAAGGGAGAGAAAGAGAGAGATAAAGAGAGAGAGGTAGAGAGAAAGAGAGAGAAAGAGACAAGAGAGAGATAAAGAGAGAGAGAGGTAGAGATAAAGAGAGAGCGAGAGAAGAGAGAGAGAAAGAGAAAGACAGAAAGAGAGAGAGACTCAGGACTGCTGCATCTCCTGGTTACCAGCAGGGGCCACCTTCCTCTGTTCCTGTGACCACGTGTGACGGATGACACTTCACTCCTCCAGAACCCTCCTGTTCCCCTAGCGATGATGTCTTCCACCGCCCATGAGCCCCCTCCCTCTGTCTACCTGGGCTGGGGCTTTAACTTCCTGACAGACTCACTGGGCCTTTTAACCTGCTAGCCAGTCCACAGGCCCACACTCTTACATACACAAGCACGGGGCTTCAGTGTGTGTACGTGTGTGTGTGTGTGTGTGGGTGAAAAGCCCATTGGAATGCTCTGATAACCCTAACTCTCCCCAGCTGTATGTGTGTGTGTGTGTTTTGTCCTGAACTCCCAGCCTTTCCCGGTTCTCCACCTCGAAGCAGTGATGCAGTCCTTCCTCTGTCTGCCTTGCCGTCCCACTGTCCCTGTCACAGGCCCCTCTCTCCATCACCCTTATCTCTCTCCATCACCCTTATCTCTCTCCATCACCCTTATCTCTCTCCATCACCCTTATCTCTCTCCATCACCCTTATCTCTCTCCTTCACCATTATCTTTCTCCATCACCCTTATCTCTCTCCATCACCCTTATCTCTCTCCTTCACCATTATCTCTCCTTCCTGGGTACACACCAGTGCAAGCCAAGGGCCTCTGCTGGTTTTAATTCACACAAAGTTATTGTCTATCGCATTCTTGCTAGCTAGCTAGCTGATATATTCTTGCAAGCTAGCCAGTCAATTTTTGCTAGCTAGCTAGCCAGCGAGGCCAATAAGGTCACAAAGAAGAGTTGCTACAGTAGGGCAGCTAGCGTACCACTTTCTGTACTCTCTCAGGTTATAAATCTCCACTGCTGTGTCATGTGAAATTTGTTTAGCGGTGCGCTGGCCTCTCTTTTAAACACAGATTGTCGTAAAAACCGGCTGCCACCACATCCAGAAATGTTGTTTTGGCCCTTTTAGGGAGCAGGGGAACATAAGGGATGATGTTGTGGAGGCTGGACGGTACCGTGGTCAGCTTATGTGAAGGCCACGGTCCACACATTCACTCATCCACAGCCACTACACCTCTGGGTGCATCCAGAGCCTCGTATCCCACAAGGGCTCCAGTCACACCCAGGCTCGTCCCTCCCTCCCTCCCACCTCACTTCCCCTTCCTCTTCTCCTCCATCTTGGACACTGTCACAGACACTTGCCACTAAACTCCATTAGACATCTGGTTTAATATCCCCCCCTTCTCCTCCTATTCTTCTCCTCCGGACCATTCCAAGTTCATTGAGGTTTTTCTGGTCGATCCAATTTTCCACTGGCAGCACACAAGGCTCTCCCAGAGAGGTTCCTTTCTAGAGGCCAGTCAGGACTCTGAGACCAGCCTCTTTCGAATTATTTTTTGTGTGTTTTTTCTCGTCAGTATTTCATAAACCGCATGCCGGATCTGCAGCCAGGGCATGAGAGCACATCACACCCATTTCTACCGTCGGTGTACGTTGGACGCAGTTCAGCGTTTTTCCAGTTTTGGAATCAACCGTTGTCAGGCGCCTTTTTTTGCCAATGTAGTTTGTCGTCTCTCTGACCCCCTTTTCTAAACAAATCATCCGGCATGAAACTGCCTCTTCTTTATTTACATTCTTTTGATAAAGCGAAGATGCAGCATCCCAATGTTTCTGAACGACTCGTTTCACTTCGTATCTCAAACACGTGAGGTGGGATCGCTGCTGAATGGAATAGAGGGTCCCCAGTTCCTGGGAGTGGGACTGGCTTCCGTTCTGCGCTTCGCTCAGTGTTGCCGGTGCCAAGCCCAACAGGGGGTGACAACCAGCCCCAGGGCCCAACAGGGGGTGACAACCAGCCCCAGGGCCCAACAGGGGGTGACAACCAGCCCCAGGGCCCAACAGGGGGTGACAACCAGCCCCAGGGCCCAACAGGGGGTGACAACCAGCCCCAGGGCCCAACAGGGGGTGACAACCAGCCCCAGGGCCCAACAGGGGGTGACAACCAGCCCCAGGGCCCAACAGGGGGTGACAACCAGCCCCAGGGCCCAACAGGGGGTGACAACCAGCCCCAGGGCCCAACAGGGGGTGACAACCAGCCCCAGGGCCCAACAGGGGGTGACAACCAGCCCCAGGGCCCAACAGGGGGTGACAACCAGCCCCAGGGCCCAACAGGGGGTGACAACCAGCCCCAAGGCCCAACAGGGGGTGACAACCAGCCCCAGGGCCCAACAGGGGGTGACAACCAGCCCGAGGGCCCAACAGGGGGTGACAACCAGCCCGAGGGCCCAACAGGGGGTGACAACCAGCCCGAGGGCCCAACAGGGGGTGACAACCAGCCCCAGGGCCCAACAGGGGGTGACAACCAGCCCGAGGGCCCAACAGGGGGTGACAACCAGCCCGAGGGCCCAACAGGGGGTGACAACCAGCCCGAGGGCCCAACATCATCATCGTTTCCCCCATGAGCAGCACAGTCTTGGGCCTCCCTGGCCCGGGGAACCTCCCTTCCCCTGGAAACAGCCCTGTCCTGTTTTAGCCATCACAACTGCTGTGTGGACGTGCCTCTGCCAGAATGTGTGAAGATCTGTGGGCATGTGTGTGTGTGCGAGTGTGATGGTTTGATGATGTGTGTGTGTGATAGTGTGACACGATGTGTGTGTACGTGTGTGTGATGACGTGCGTGTGAGGATTGTGGGCTTGTGTGTGTGTGCGCGTGTGATACTGTGTGATCACACGCGTGCTTATGTATGTATGTGTGTGTGTGTGAAAAGTGTATGTGTTTGGGTGTGTATGTGATGATCTGTGGGCATTCGAGTGTGTGTGATGACATGCGCGTGTGTGTGTGCGTGTGTGTGAAAGGGGTGGGGGTGGCTGAACGATACCACAGGCTGGTGAGCCCAGCCTTGTTGGTGAGCAGCAGGAAGAGTGCTGGTGAGCCCAGCCTTGCCAGGCCTTGGCCGCGGCGTTAGCGAACAGCATGCATCAGTCACAGCCAGGCCATGCTCCAGATCCCAGCTACACCGCTCTCCACAGGGTCTGGAGCTGTAAAAAAGGTAAAATAAGCAGTCGTTTAACATTTAGTAAGTTTCTGAACTGTTAAATGTTTATATGGTTGGGCAAGTAACTTATAAGGGTTCACGTGTTTGAGGTACTGCGTGGTTTCTCTGCAATTCCGCTGAATTGAGTGCAAGAAGCTTAGCGTCGACAATCTTTACTATCGATCTGTCTACGACAGTGTTATGAACCCGTTATCAGATAGAATTTTAACAGGCCAGATTGTCACACAGGTATATGTAAGAATGATATTCCACATCGTATAGAATTTCACAGAGACTGCTGTGAGACATGACATAGCGCCGCCCAATCAAGAGGATGACAACAGGAACAGTCACATGATCGGATAACTTCCTGGTTTCCTTTCCTCCATGCAGGCAGGCCCAGTGAAGCTAGCTGGTGAGCTAGCAGGGAAGCTAGCTGAGAGAGCTGTATGTCCTCTCAGAGCCCAGCCCCGAGCCCCACTCTCACATTAGGGACGGCTGAGGAGAGACCTGGGTCTCTGTTGCCCCTGGCCCAACTAGAGTGGAGCTGCTGAAGACAGCTCTGACCAGCACACAACAGGGGCATGTGTTTAGCTGGCTGGCTTTGACCAAAAAAATAGTACACAAGCGTGAATTGTCGTATATCTGGATATTTTCCGTGTTTGACAACATGAGCGAACCAACGTTACTGTCTCTCCTGTCTTGTCCTTTAATCAATAACAAATTCAACATACGTATATTACTCTGTTCTTGATTGGACAATAAGGCTAAACTGTTAACCAGCCCTCGAGCACAACTCCCTGCATATTCCCCTCAGGGTCCTAGTGCCTGCTGCGGACCAGAAGGCAGGCAGACCTGCAGACCACAGCTTCTGTAATGTGGGCAGCAGCACAAGGTGCTCCAGCAGGGAAATTCAGCACTTTGGACAGCACCTGTGTTATACTGGCTAGCTCCCCCTCTCTGGTACTCTGTAGCGCCTGCACACACACACAGCTGGTCTGTTGGAGGCTGTGGTCAGCCTGTTGACCCCCTCTCTACAAAGGTAGAGGGGGAGGGAGGGAACCTCCTTCTCTACGAAGATAGAGGGGGAGGGGAGGGGATGGGAGGGGGGCTGGGCTGGTGGCTCTGCTGGTGATTCAGTAAGATTATGGAAGTAATGGATACCACTACCACTCACAGCACTTCCTGACCACGTCAACAACAACTAAACACAACTCCAGTCTGATTTCTGTGCACTGCAGTTCTGTCGACAAACAACATCTAATTAACAACCAAGTGACTTCAGAGGATTAACATTCCTCTGTCTCTCTATCCCTCTCTCTCTTTCTCCCTCCCTCCCCCTCTCTCTCTCTCTCCCTCTCCTCCTCCCCCTCTCTTTCCCTTCCTGCCTCTCTCTCCCTGTCTCCCTCTCTCCCTCCCTCTGCCCCCCTCTCCCTCTCTCTCCGTCTCCCAGGCAGCAGGGAAGCGGCATTCACCTATGCCATCACTGCGGCGGGCGTGGCCCACGCCATCACGGCGGCATGCAGCCAGGGCAACCTGAGCCAGTGTGGCTGCGACCGGGAGAAGCAGGGCTACTACAACCAGGAGGAGGGCTGGAAGTGGGGTGGCTGCTCGGCCGACATCAAGTACGGCATCGAGTTCTCCCGGCGCTTCGTGGACGCCCGGGAGATCAGGAAGACCCCGCGGCGGCTCATGAACCTGCACAACAACGAAGCGGGGAGGAAGGTAAATGCTGGGACACAAGCAGGGGCGGGACACAAGCAGGGGCAGGACACCACCAGGGGCGGGACACAAGCAGGGGCGGGACACCACGAGGGGCGGGACACAAGCAGGGGCGGGACACCACGAGGGGCGGGACACAAGCAGGGGCGGGACACAAGCAGGGGCGGGACACCACCAGGGGCGGGACACAAGCAGGGGCGGGACACCACCAGGGGCGGGACACAAGCAAGGGCGGGACACCACCAGGGCGGGACACCACGAGGGGCGGGACACAAGCAGGGGCGGGACACAAGCAGGGGCGGGACACCACGAGGGGCGGGACACAAGCAGGGGTGGGACACCACGAGGGGCGGGACACAAGCAGGGGCGGGACACCACCAGGGCGGGACACCACGAGGGGCGGGACACAAGCAGGGGCGGGACACAAGCAGGGGCGGGACACAAGCAGGGGCGGGACACCACGAGGGGCGGGACACAAGCAGGGGTGGGACACCACGAGGGGCGGGACACAAGCAGGGGTGGGACACCACGAGGGGCGGGACACAAGCAGGGGCGGGACACCACCAGGGGCGGGACACAAGCAGGGGCGGGACACCACCAGGGCGGGACACCACGAGGGGCGGGACACAAGCAGGGGCGGGACACAAGCAGGGGCGGGACACCACCAGGGGCGGGACACAAGCAGGGGCGGGACACCACCAGGGGCGGGACACCACCAAGGGTGGACGATTTTATAATTTTTGTATAACTGAGGATGCGGCCATTAAATGCAATTTTCTTGGTAAAAAGTTGAAGGGGGACGGGGAGGGGGGTTTGGCAGATTTGCCGGGACACGTTCCACCCATGTGTAAGGAAAGCTATGCCCCTGGACAGATCTACAAATACTGCTACGACCACCACTACTGAAAACAAACTTGGTCGTGTGTCTGTATGTTTGTGTGTGTGTGTTTGTGTTGCGTGATGGAAAACTGTTTTACCAGAAGAGTATTATTCTCCCCCTCTCCCACACCCTGGACACAGACCAAGAGTAGAGGCAGACAGTCATGTGGTTGTTTGAGCTTGTTTTCTTCTATACTATTACGACCGGTTCCCTTTCCCAAGCAGACCCTAGGCGCTGTTCTCCAGCGCTGTTTGTTTGTTATCAAGCATCACAGAACAACACAAACCATCTTAACCGACAGTGATTAGCCTCCACTGCTACTTCACTGAAGTTCTGTTGACAGACGGATCTGATTGATTACCGGGGAGTTTAACCGTGTGCTTGAGGATGGTGAAGCCAGCGGCCGACAGACCCTCCTATCATGAAGTTACGAAGAGGAACGTCAGGAACAGGATATGATTGCAGTTCTCTGTGCCGAGCCAGCTTGTGAAGGCAGAACGACCGGGGTGGTGTTAATGTTACCGACTGGTTCCAGGGTGTTTGAAAGGCCTGCCAGGTTCGGATGTTTCGATTCATAGAATTCGATTCACGTACATGGTGGAAACTAGGGAGGGAAATGTTTTGATCGGTTATTCAGAACGCATACAATTGGTGTCAAATAATTCTCCACAGAATCAAAGTATATTTTCCCCAGGAACGTTTTAGAAAAAAATCCAATAATTGGATCTTTCCCAAAAAATATCCAGTTGTAAACACCAGAGGAAAACTGCTTGTCCCAATTTTTTGGGGGGGATAAATCCAGTGAATCAATCTGTACTGTAAGCCCGTCATCCCGTGATACCATGAGGATGACGTGAAGAAGCCATCTTTAGAGGCCGTCTGCTCACATGGGACTAATTGTTTGCAGACAAGAGATTTTGACGGACACACTGTAAGTAAATGTTTCCATCCAGTCGTCAGTTCATCAGATAGATTTCTTACCCAGACGTTCGTTGTGGTTTGCGCCCATACATTTTTGGAAATCCTTCTTCTGAATCAACATCCGAGACCAGATTTTCGGTGACCCCGGTCTCATATTTTTACGCCTCTCTCCATATTCTTTCAATCAAACGTGCTCAGATTAGACATTCCCAACCACAGAAGACATAGATGAGACAGAAAGCTCTGATGAACACGTTTGTGTGTTTTGTGTACATTGTGTAAGTGTTTGATAGAAATTATGACCAATGCTGCTGGCAAGGCTCAGTGCCAGGAAAAAGCAACACTGGAAATATGCTCTGCCAAAAAAACGTGAATATCTTATACAACAAATACGCACATGCTTGGTTCTTACAACAAGGAGTTAGGGAGTCATGTTAGGACCACTACAGTTTTGTTCATTTAACCGATCCAAGAACTGGAACCACTCATTCTTTCTTTTCTCTTTCTTTCTTTCTACTCACGAGCATCAAACACACACAGAGAGAAAAGAAAGCTTCGTTTCACGGGAGGCCCACTGCGCTACGATTGACACCGCTCAATATTTCCCAGATGCCCCAGGATTAGGCGTTTAGGAGAAATGTTCTGCGTGTGCCATGTGTTTGTGATGATGATCTGTCGGAGAATAACACATTTGCCATTTGGAAACCCCCAGTAGAGTCCTCTACATGGTGCCTGTGGACTGCCTATGCTGTGCTGATGTCTTGAATGGAGGACATCCTCTCGCTGCAGCCAGCGTTTGTTCAGTTAGTTCACGATCTTCCCGTTTTTAAAGCCCAATGTTAGCGTACACTTTGGTCCAGATGTCATCGGTTAATGGTCACCCATTGGAAACGTTTCGACAATGTATCTGCAACACATTAAACAGCTGAACGATCCACATTTAACTGCTGTGTGGGATGGTGGACGGTTACTTGAGATTTATATATATATTTTTTCTTCTATTGATGTGGTCTGCAGGAAGGTAGGGAGAATTACAGGGTAGAATATTACCAGTAAGTGCATTTTTCCCTTCTTTCTGACATATAGCTGGCATCGGAGCCCTTCTTAGAATTTCAGATATGCTGTGTACAGTCCACTTCACAAGGAGCTGTCTAGTTCAGCCAGGCCACGATGCTGCTGTTCGACCCTCAGTCATAAACGTTGTGGCACAACGTACAGAATGAACAAGACCTCAGTGGAAACCCACTTCTCCAGGAGTCTGAAGTGTGAAGGCGTAAGAAGAACCCAGCAGGGCATAGTTCTATTAACGTCGTATTAAAGGCAGCTTCCTTTAAAATCAAAACAAACGTTTTGACGTCCTGTCAGCATCCGTTTCCACTTAACGCTCGTTGCTCCAAACAAAGACTGCATTCAGCCTCCGTCTGAGGTCAACCTCTCGGTGATTCTTTAATAAACCCGCTGTTTCATTCAAATAAATAAGTGCCCCTCTCTCCGAAATGTTTCTGAAACGCTCTCTCTTGAAGGACCAACGAGAAAATTAAACCCAGGGTTTGTGTCAAGGCAACACGGAGATAATAGTGATCCAACTGGTTGCTCTTTTGTAGGCGCAGTTTACGGCAGTACTCGACAGCATACAGATACATTAGTGCACGTAATTCAGATAAGGCAGTAGCAGTGGACTTTATCACTACGGCCCAGTTTCCCCAACATGGATTTAGCCTGGTCCTAAAGTAAGACAAAAATGTAATGAAGATCTCCATTGTTAGGCTATGACGAGGCTTAATCCATGTCTGGGAAACTGGGCCCACGTGTGTTCTAACTGAAGATCAAAGCACTGTGAACGACAAAAATCGTGGCCTCAACAAACGTTCCTCTACCAGTGCATGACCGGGTGGGTGTCAACCCAGTGGTGGGGCGTTTGACGAGATTTGCAGATCAAGAGGCCGAAGGCTCAAATCCCCCCTCTGTACATCACTTTGGATAAAAGCATTGAGTAAATAGGACATTTCTTTCTTAAAGGAACTGTTGAATTAACCCAAACTCACTCCCCCTCTCTCCCTCCCACCCACCCACCCACCCTCTCCCCCTCCCTCCCCCCCCCCAGGTTCTAGAGGAGAGGATGAAGCTGGAGTGTAAGTGTCATGGCGTCTCGGGCTCCTGCACCACCAAGACCTGCTGGACGACGCTCCCCAAGTTCCGGGAGATTGGCTACGTGCTGAAGGACAAGTACAACGAAGCGGTCCACGTGGAGGTGGTCCGGGCCAGCCGTCTGCGCCAGCCCACGCACCTCAAGGTGAAGAAGACCCAGGGCTACCGCAAGCCCATGGAGACGGACCTCGTCTACATCGAGAGGTCGCCCAATTACTGCGAGGAGGACGCCGCCACGGGCAGCGTGGGGACCCAGGGACGCCTCTGCAACCGCACCTCGCCGCACACGGACGGCTGCGACCTCATGTGCTGTGGGCGGGGCTACAACACGCACCAGTACACCAAAGTGTGGCAGTGCAACTGCAAGTTCCAGTGGTGCTGCTTCGTCAAGTGCAACACATGCAGCGAGAGGACCGAGGTGTTTACCTGCAAATAAGGGGGCGTGGCCCGCGATGACGATGGGGGCGGGGTTTGAGGACTAGCAGGAAGCAAGAGGGAGGGAGGGGTGGAAACGAAGACGTGTCTTGGAACAATGAGAGATTTTGAAATAAATTGATGGGATTTACGATAGCAGCTCTTCATGGCATCGTTTTGCACAGAGGAATCAATGTTTGCTTTTGAGAAAGTAAAGAATATCATTAGGTGACACCCCCCAGATATGGACTGGAGCAGAATCATGTGTGCTCGTGTACCAATGTGTTCTCTGTGACTGGTGAGTCGGGACCACGGGCCTGTCCTGGACGAGAACTGTGCATTGCACTCTGGGATTTGTAGTCCTTTCTTCCACACGAAAGCAAAGACAGACCGAAACACAGGATTTGGTCCAACAATGACAGTGACTATGAAAGGTGACTAGGAAAGAGTCCTCTTAAGTCCTCTGGTTTTCTTTTATTCCGCGGAGGAGGACAGAGGTGAATATTTGACGCCCTCGGACTAGGGGGTTGTCTTCTGTTTTTGGAGCAAAGTAGGAATGAAGAACGCTGTGTTAGCAAGGTGCCTCGAGGCGCACCAGGAGCTGAGAGGAGAGATGTCTACGTTTAAGGCCTCTGCTGCCAACTGGAATACGGTGGAGTATGTTAGTTTTCCAGTCACACTGGAACTGTCTGTTTGAACACTGAAAATAAATTGTTTATTTATGTTATAGTATCTTAAAACAAAGCACTAACGGGTAGAAATGTCTTTTTTTTTGTACTAAGTGTAAAAATACTTTTTTGAAACTGACTAAAGATGCGTGTCTTTTAGAAAATTGCCCCCCCCCCCCCAAGAATTCCCCCTGTTCTAAAATGGTATATCGCTACCAGTTTGTTGACTACAAGACAACATGACAGTGTTTTCACCTTCAGACACATCGGGTCTGTGTTGCTGTAGCATAGTTTTTGTTTGCAGTCGTTTACGCACCAGATAGGGTCTTCAGAACTCTTGCATTTTCAAGCATAGACAGTAGCAAAGAACTTTAACCACAAATGATCCTTCCTCAAGTTATTAAACGTAAAACTTATATGTTGCTGGATGTGTTGTTGAGTGCTGCACTGATAATATTTTCTATTCCGACTCCAATGAAATTGAATAAACTCCCATTTGACTGAGTTTTGAAACTGACTGAAATTAAGAATTTAATCCAAATGGTTTAAGTTGGATGTTTATAGACTCTTTCTGGGTTGTTTGACTATTCATCTCCATGAATATTTTGTTAGTGACTTAATTTTGTAACTTCACTCAATATCGCTTCAACTGTTGATTGTTAATTCAAATCATTAAGTTTCTCAGAAATGACTAGAAAACCATGTTGACAATAATATCTTTGCCCAAAGGCTGCATGTTATTTGAAAACAATACTTGGTAGAGTATAATTTTGGCACTTTATATCATCTTCTCTTGCTCAAGCTTACATAATTATGCTCTCTGTTGGTACTCTGACAAAAGTATGTACTTAGTGTCATAAGATTGACCTATCACACAGGCTCATTACTCTTTTTTAGCATATCGGTTTACACGTTGATGAAGTCATACTTTTGCTCATTCAAAGGTAACCACTCAACCTAGATAATTATAGGTAGATTTCTCATAACATGATTATGTGATGTTGAATTCAGATCAAACATATCAGTCTCCATGTCCTTTTAACAATAGATGCTTGGTCACTTGACAGTTTACATTAAATACACCATAAAACCTTCAAGAAAACCGGAATAACACTATTTCTACAAACAGGCAAACTGTAAACCTAGATATAAGCTTACAAACATGGCTTTAAAGGCAGTTCTTGACTACTTGGAAATTAAGAGACTGAAAACAAGCCATGTGCTGGCTAAAATTAAACTTAATATAACTGGAAACTAAAAGACATTTTCATGCATTATTTTGAAAGTTATTTTTAAAAAGTCACAACGTAACATTTAACGCAGTAATTGAAGAGATGTGTATCTTTTGAAGCATTTGGCCCTCATAAACAGCCTCTCCTGCTGAAGATTTAACATTCTGTATTTTATTGCTGATGTTGGTGCAAGAATGTTGCTGGATGCATCTCATCCTAGTTGCTCGTATCAGCTGTTCTCCAAGTAGCCAAAGCCTGTAATGGGCTCTCTTCCTGCAATGGAACAGTCTTTATATGTCTGGCCATTGTATGTGTATCGTTTTTTGAGCCAACATTTATATATATATATATATATATGTATATATATATATCTATATATGTATATAAAAAATGTCCCTTATTCAGAAGTTCCAACCACCCTTAATATGACTATTGGCAATGCAATGGAAACATAAATCGTTAAATATCACAAATAAATAAATCAAACAGCATGCTGACTTTTATGTTATTTTCACAACACAGCACATAAAAATCTGTGGTTTTCAGCCTTGATTATGGCATGCGTGGAACAAAAGACAATTACCTCCGCCAGTGGATCTCATGTCAAGTGATGGGATACGATTCTTACAGGGCCAGCAGAGATCACCAATGAGCAGTTGGTCTGCTCGGGACAGTGGGCACACCACTCATGTATGTAGATGAACCTGGAGTACGTATCCCTTTGTGTACACACACCTATAGTACAAATGGTCAATGTCATCTCTAAAATAAAATTGGGGGGATCTTTTTTGGTGTATTCAAATGAACATGTTTACGACTGCGCCTTCCCATCCTACGCTGTCACACGATTGTCGATGTGAACGATGGCTGTTGAGTTAGCCTTTCTCAAGCCTTCCCTGCATGTTCTCCACGTTTCCCCTCTTCCAACACACCTGATTCCAATGAAAAGTTCGTCAGCCGGCCATGCAGAAGCCTGGTAACGACCGTTTCATTTGAATCAGGTGTGTTTGGAGGCTTTGAGGAGCTCTGCTTCAGGGTAGCTAGCATTACATTACATTTACATTTAATCATTTAGCAGACGCTCTTATCCAGAGCGACTTACAGTAAGTACAGGGACATTCCCCCCGAGGCAAGTAGGTTGAAGTGCCTTGCCCAAGGACACAACGTCATTTTACTCAGCCGGGAATCGAACCGGCAACCTTATGATTAATAGCCCGATTCCCTAACCGCTCAGCCATCTGACTCCTAGCAGCACTGAGGCGGCTCTCTCAGGGTTGGCACCGGAGGCCACAGCCAGTCAGTGGGAGGTGGACCTCCATGCAAATGACTGGGTGTGAGTCAGTGGGAAGTGGACCTCCATGCAGATGACCGAGTGTGAATGGAAAGGTTCCCAGTGTGCCTGCCGTCCTGGACACACAAACAAGAGGGAGCTTCTTCAGCGAGGGTGTTTTTGATAGGATGGGACGGGAGAAGGAGGTGTATGTGTAGCCGGAAACAGCCAGTATAAAGAGAAAGAGAGAGGGAGGGAGAGAAGGGGAGAGAGACTGAGGGGGAGAGGGAGGAGGGAGAGAGAGAGGGAGCAGGGGAGAAAGAGGTGAGAGAGGGAGGGAGGAGGGAGAGAGGGAGAGAGAGAGAGGGAGCAGGGGAGAAAGAGGAGAGAGAGAGACTGGGAGAGAGAGGGAGGAGGGACAGAGAGGGAGGAGGGAGAGAGAGAGAGAGACTGGGAGAGAGAGAGGGAGCAGGGGAGAAAGAGGAGAGAGGGAGGAGGGAGAGAGACTGGGAGAGAGGGAGGAGGGACAGAGAGAGGGAGAGAGAGAAACTGGGAGAGAGAGAGGGAGCAGGGGAGAAAGAGGAGAGAGAGAGAGACTGGGAGAGAGAAAATAGGGAGATGTATTTGGGAGAGAGGACATGGAAGGGTGGGCTAATTACTCAAAAGACCAAAATCTTTTGGAGTCGAGGATTCGACTCTTGAAATAGTGATATTTATAAATCATATTGAGGTATTGATTGTAAAAAAGGGCTATACAAATGAAATTAGATTTTAATTCTGAACACTAAGCAGTAATTGAAAAAAACACATATTTGTAAGATGAGAGCTCCTAATCTAAACATATCACCTAGACTAGACACACCTAAGACCAAAGTCAGTAACTCAAGTCACACAAATGAATCAAAAGATGCAATGTTGAAGGTTAGTTGAACAGTTACTGTGAGTTTTACAACAGACAGACGTTTTAAATCTCTTTCCACAGTGGTGCGAACAGTGAAAGAGAACCATGCTACTTTATTCATTTGGTGGACACCCCCACTAGTCCTCCTGTATTTGAAAAGCATTGCAAGCAGGCAGCAGAGCAGAAGTAAGATGTGTTTTGTTAGTTGTCTAAAACCAAAGAGACCGGAACCGCATAAGCTCCCTGTACTATACCCTGGATTGAGAAAAATAAATCCATTTGTTTCTGACAAACATTTTGTCATTAAAAATATGAGATAGAAAAACACACTTTGCTGTGTGTGTGCCTTCTTCTAAAGCAGCTTTTGTTTCGGTGTCAGAATCATTAGTTCATCGGGGTACGTTCTGCAAAGCTAATGCTTCTGGTCTGATTCACTCTGGGAACCACACGGTCGCATTCTAAATGAGTGAGCGGTGGCGAGAGACACTGTTGCAAAGTGCCACAGCTGTTGGGCTGAGTGGCGCAGTAGCTATGGGCAATCCTGTATCTGTATCCAGTTCACATTGAGGGTCAGGATAAAGAGTTCACCAGACAGGAGCAGGAAGTACAACACTTGATGCATTGACTAAAAGAAGGAATCTGGTAACTCAAGTCCAAAAGGATAAGAAAGGCCTCACAAACGCTGCCAACTCTCGCTCCCTCCCTCTCTCTCTCTCTCTCTCTCTCTCTCTCTCTCTCTTTCTCTCTCTCTCTCTCTCTCTCTCTCTCTCTCTCTCTCTCTCTCTCTCTCTCTCCCTCTCTTGAAATCCCGAGCTGAGATAATGAAGGGAAACCGGAAGACCTCATGAGTTTTCGATCTTAAGTGGTGAGCGTTTTCTTTTCCCGCTGGGAGTCTACAATAGGCCCCACCCAGTAAAGGGGCCTCCCTCCATGCTCGTACTGACCCAGAAGTGTCAGCCTCCTTCAGCTGAAGAACCGCTCATTCACTGTCCCTGTCCAGTCTTAGTGAACCACCGAAACCGAACCTTGGTTCCAAAGCTAGACCTTGCTCTGAGAAGAGTTGCTACAAGGTGTCCATGGAAACTAAGCAAGAGTGATGAATGCTGTTCCTTTTATCTCCTCGTCTCTCTGCAAGTGACAGAAGAACCGTCGATGACCCTCGCTCAACTCCAGGGAACTGACGCCTCCGCCCAATCATTTGCAACTCTGGCAAAAGATTTGACAAAAAATCTTCAGATCAGAGGTTAGCCCCCCAGAGACAAGACACAGCTGTGTATGTGAGAGACAGAGAGAGAGAGAGAGAGAGGTAAAATGTGGTGAAAAATAATTGTGCCCCCCCCCCAAAAAAAGAAGTAAATTAATTAGAGTCAAGGGTCTTGGGAGCTGACGTTTGACACGATCCAGAGACAGAGGCGAAAGAAAGAGGGCTTGTCCTGCAGACAGCCCACATTCAGCCCCCTCCCTGCCGACCAGGGAAGAGCATGTGCGAAAGATTCCACCCAGGAATGATGTATCGCTCTGGAGCATTCCTTCGTGTCTTGTTTGTTATTCGAGGACATGATCGCTTCACAGGATGTGATAAGGAACCGCAGGGAGCTCCCGCACGGAGCCCCTTCAGGGCTGCGCCAGCTCAGTCTAGTACCTCTCTTGTGGGAAGCAGGCAGGGGTGCTGTCCTCACAGAGTCAGATCCTGATGGCATTCACCACTCGTAAACGCTCCTTTCCTGACCTCCTCGAGGAGCGAACGATGGGACCCAAGATGCCCTGAAGCCCGCTGCTGCTAGTAGTTAAAACCCCTCAAGTCTGTCTGTTATTGGAGGCTGCAGGCAGGAATGGTGTTTCTCTGTTTCTCTCCACTATGTTTTGACTGCTCGTCTTATAGAAAGACCATCATTTGGAGGTTTCGCATCATCTGTTTGATATTAGTGGCGAGGAACACATGGGTCATTCAAAGGCAGAGATGTGAGTGACATCATCCACCACAGGGCAGAGGGCTGAGGGAAGCATCGGAGCTACCTGCTGCCTGGACCCCCAGCACACGCCTGGACCCCCAGCACACACCTGGACCACCAGCACACGCCTGGACCCCCAGCACACGCCTGGACCACCAGCACACGCCTGGACCCCCAGCACACGCCTGGACCACCAGCACACGCCTGGACCACCAGCACACGCCTGGACCCCCAGCACACGCCTGGACCACCAGCAAACGCCTGGACCCCCAGCACACGCCTGGACCCCCAGCACACGCCTGAACTACCAGCACACGCCTGGACCACCAGCACACGCCTGGACCACCAGCACACGCCTGGACCACCAGCACACGCCTGCTCGCTGTGGTGACTCCTCTGCCTCCAGGAATCACCTTGATTGATGTTTTCTCTTTAGGCTGCTGTGGCTCATGTCCAGAACAGTGCTATTATCAGTGAGTGTCACTGTTGGCGCAGCTTTCATGCACATTTTGTCACATGATGGCGAACCAAGGAGTTTCTTCAGCTGCAGAGAGGGTTTGGTTACAAAGTGTGGAACTGCAGCGCTTAGTTATGTCCTCATCTACATGAACTGATCAATCACACCCAGAAATCAGTGCAGTATTAGAGGATGTTCCCCAGAAGCGGATTCACTTCTCAACTGAACTTCCAGGGCCGATATACAGACCGAGAAATGATTAACACCTAGTTTCAAAGGTTGAGTACATTGCACAATAGATATTTTAATAACTGGATGTTCAAGAAACTGTAAAAAACTCCAGATTCGTACCGTAGATGCTCAGCGAGAATGTCCGTGACGCATACAGGGAGAGGACGCTTTCCTGGGGAGTTCTGACGCCTGTTTATGTTGGACTGGGTGGGTTAGCGGTGCTCGTAAAATACCAGTGAGGTTATATACTTATGTGGTGACGCCCTCGGTCCTCACAGTAACAGTAGAAGAGCAGCATCAGCAAGCCCTGACGCCAGGACGGGTCAAACGTGTGTGTGTGCGTGTTTGTGCAGTTCTTTGAATGTGATCGCATCCCATACATGTACGAGTCTACATACAAGCCTACGTAGCTAATCAGATCATTTGTACATGCCTGTGTGTTTGGCAGTAAGTAGGGCAGAAGTTTATGAATAAGGTTGTGTGTGTGTTGGAGGCTTCGCGAGGGGCATTGTCTTGTGTCAGTTTGATCTAGTATTTTGTGTTTCTCTGTTTCACCTTTACAGATACTGTATGTATTTGTATGCATTTCATGATATGTTTGAGAGTGCCTGCTTGCCTGTCTATCTATGTGTGTGTGTGTGTGTGTGTATGTGTATGTGTGTGTGCACGTGAGTGTGTGTGTGTGTGTGTGCGTGTGCGTGTCTGTGTGTGTGTGTGTCACACAGACAGATCCCCCTGGGGAAGTGGGTTTCTCCTCAGAGACGTGGTAGGAGAGTTCGAGGACGGCCCACACGCGCTCCCAGCCCCCGCGGTCGTCCAGGCCACGGCTTCTCCTTGACGATATTTTCTTCTTCGTGTGTTCTAGACGTGAGGTCGGGGTTCTAAAAGCAGACTCCACCTAGGAAAAACACAGAGACCCTGCGAAACCCTTTTCTCAGCACGTCCACTGAACCCCCCCCCCACACACACACACACACACTCACACCTTGTAAACTCCACCCTCCTTCCGAGAAACACACAGACCGTGACGATTTGACGAAATAGCGAGGGATTGTTTGACAAGCTCAGACATGTTGGAAAGCGATATTTTGACAACATTTTATAACACAAGTGATGCATCATCATAGTAACTGATACAACTGTAAAGTATGAATATGTTCATGATCAGATGTTGATTTCTCAGGTAATCATTTCCATTTGTACAATTTCTGGTCTGGTCTTGCCCGTCAAATGATAGAGTCCAGGATACGAGGGAGAATTCTTTAGTTTTATTGGATCTGCAGAGTCCAAATCAGAGACACAGAAACAGACAGTGAGGGCCTGGGTCTGAGTGATACGTTCTGAATTGATCAAACTACACCAATGTGCTCCGCAGCTGAAACCACAGAACCTGATATCCCACAGATGAAATCCCTAGACATTTATCAAATATTTGCAATTTCTCAACATTTTGGTGAGCTTGCAGCAGTCAAGATGTCAACAAGTTATGAGAAATTACAGAACATCAAACATTTACCCCAAGAGATTCAATGAGTAAGAGAAAGAAAATGGACATCCAACATGACTTGTTGAAGGTGTCTACTGACTAGAGAGATGGAGCTGATATTTCCAGGAGGGTTTCCAACAGACAGCATCATCCCTCCCTGGCTGGTCTGGAGAGACCAGCGGTGGTCTGGAGAGACCAGCGGTGGTCTGGAGAGACCAGCGGTGGTCTGGAGAGACCAGCGGTGAAGGTGATGATCCCAGAGGAAGCTCGTCTGGGTCGCTGACCAGGAAAGAAACGAACCCAGCTGCCTTTCCACTGAGCTGCAAGGCCACAGCAACGACACACACAAAAACAGTGAATGTTCAAATGTAACCAGTCACTCAATAGATAACCATCGTTTTTTTTCCTCTTGGATATTTGACCAGCTGGTGGATGCTGCTAATATTGGGCCCTGCTCACGCTACTGCACAACACAAACACAGCAGGTTGTTTCAACAAATTATATTGACCTTACGACCAACATGCTTTAACATTTAGTCATTTAGCAGACGCTCTTATCCAGCGCGACTTACAGTAAGTACAGGGACATTCCCCCCCGAGGCAAGTAGGGTGAAGTGCCTTGCCCAAGGACACAACGTCATTTAGCACGGCCGGGGAATCGAACCAGAAACCTTCTGATTACTAGCCTGATTCCCTAACCGCTCAGCCAGCTGACTCCACAGCCAGCTGACTCTTTACAGCATCTTAATCTTTGACAAGATGTTTAGTCTCTCTCTTGTCAGTTTGAGGTGGTTTGTAGGCAGGCATGCTTGTCTACCTCCACGTTGGAGACTTGACGGCTAACTCCGTCTGTCGGGCAAGCTCACCACACCTCTGGCAACATCAGAGGTTCAGACTCAAGCAGCGCTTGTGCCTTTCAGTGTTCATCTACTGTGTGTCGCAGGGCCAAAAGTGGGCTAGCAGACCTGCCTTTGAATATGTGCTGTGGGGGCAGCAGCATCATGTGGTTTGGAGAAGTTACAGTTTGGTTGGGGGCTTTAATCCCCTCACAACCTCCACACACACACACACACACACCTCACACACATACCCCCCCCCCACCCCCACACACACACACCCTCCCTCCTTTTCCTTTCTTGTCTGTGTCTTTTCCTCTTTAGACTCATCATCACCATAAATTTAACCCCCTACAACCTTTCATACCAGCGTCTTCCATACCAGCACCCCTTACCCCCCTCCCTTCCTGGCCCCCCAGTCCGGCTCCCGAACTGTCCCTCCTCCCCAGCTGTGATCCAGCCCCCCAGGGGCTGATGGATGCTCTGAGGTCGCATGATTATCAACCAGAGCTCCTTTGGTCCATCAGGGAGCCTTTGATCAGTGCAGTTAACCCCCTTGTCCCCCCGTGCCCCCCTCCTCTCTGTCTGGATGAGCCTCTGGAGGATAGAGTTACACAGTTCCTGAGAGGCAGGCTCCCTGACATCCCCTTGGCAACACGTGTCTTTGTTTAAGTTGCTCTCTATCTTTCCTCCCTCTCTCTTTCTTTCTCTCTGCTGGCAAGAGAAGGCAGACCCGCCATAGCCAAAGTCTCCTCTCTGGGTCCTCGTTCTCAGTCAGGAGATTCTGTGGTGTGGAGGAGCACGTTGTGGCTGCAGGTGAGCTCTGTAGTCTTGGGGGAGGAAACATCGGTCTGTGTTCTCGACAGCGACCTCAACCCAGTTAACATGATTGTTCAGGTTTTATGGTCAATTCGTTAAAGATGGGAGTGGATTGTTGAATCTGCTTACCAACTAGTGTCTTTATATCGCTCATCCTCTGTTTGTAGCTTAGCCTTGGTAAGAAGACAGGTGGTTGTTTAGGCAATTATCATTTGTGGGTGAGGGACTGTGACACGTAAACTTAACTAAAGAAACAAAACATGTATCATGATGGGGTGTTAACAAAGTCCTTTGAGCTTTGAGAAAAACAAAACGTAAAGTTGCATAAATGTTGAATTCACCTAAAGCAACATACAATCTGAACTTTGAATTCAACATCTGGGCCTTGTTGGTTTGACTGCATAGCTACACAGTTTGTTCATTTCACAATCACCTTACCAGTAGTCGGATATGTTGCATCAATTAGCGGGCTCGAGCTGAAAGCGGGGAAAAATTAATGTGTTTCTAATTTTAATAACTCATGGTTTTCACATGTGTGTATCATCTTTCCAAAGAAAACTTCTGCCCTTACATTTCTCCATTTTATTGAGCCGAATTGCCATAAAATGGAATCCACGAATATCTAAACGCATTAGACCTCATTGGGAAGTGCCATTAGGTCTCTCCTGGCGCAGCAGTAAAATCCTATTTTAAATCCTGCCGGTTGACTGGCCTGCGACCCACAACTACACCTCTCATCACCCCGACCATAAAATCCTCCTCCCCAGGCTGAAGCAGCGACGGGCCGAACGCACAGCCCTGTCTTGTCCCCGCTGTCTGCCTGGCTCCCAGTGCCCCCCTCTCCGTCCCCAGCTGTCTGGGTCTGGGAGGCAGCTGTCGGACGGCGGTTGGAGGCAGGGTGTGGTGCCTGAGCGGGTCTGACCAGGCACGCGTGCTGGCCCGGCCCTCTGGCGGAGCCACCAGGAGCATCCGCACCCCCCCCCCCCCATCCTCCGGGTCTGTCTGCCGGTGACGTGGTGCAGTGGGCAGCGACGTGACGGCGTGGATGGAGGGGCTGTGGTGGTCCTGGGGGTCTCATCAGAAGTGGGCTGTGTGTGGAGGCTGGGTGTGTGGAGGCTGGGTGTGTGTGTGGAGGCTGGGTGTGTGGAGGCTGGGTGTGTGTGGAGGCTGGGTATGTGGAGGCTGGGTGTGTGTGTGGAGGCTGGGTGTGTGTGGAGGCTGGGTGTGTGGAGGCTGGGTGTGTGTGTGGAGGCTGGGGGTGTGGAGGCTGGGGGTGTGTGGAGGCTGGGTGTGTGGAGGCTGGGTGTGTGTGGAGGCTGGGTGTGTGTGGAGGCTGGGTGTGTGTGGGTCTCAACAGTAAAATATATAGTGATTATACTGGACTCCAGTCATCTCATATTGTACGTTGGATCAAATTGAACCTACTTTTTTGTCAGAATATGCCACAATCAATCTGGATAATATAAATATCAATTTATTAACTAACTCCATGAAAGCACCACCCTGGACTTTCTAGAAGAGATCCTGATTTGGCAACGAAGGACAACACACAGCTGGATCAGCAGTGGGTTTGAAGAGCATGAGAGGGATGACTGTCACTATGGTAACCTCCTTGTTTTTCAGTTTGAAGCAAACATTCCAGGATCACAGTTGGTCGCGTAGTAAATGTCAAACATCTATGAGGTGAAGTATTAGGAAGTCTATTAATAACAGGTGGTAACACGAGATGTAAATCTCTACAATTACAGACTAGATGTGGAGGCAAAACAAACCGAGATCCCAGACTCTTCTCATATTCCTCAAACCCTCAAGCCACACGTTAATCAGGCCTGGCAAAGACAGAGCAGCTTCTGTAACCCTTCTATCCCTGAGCCCCTGGCCAACCTAAACACACTTGTCACACAAAATTGTCAATACTTATTATTGCATTCATTATTATTTGTATTATTATTATTATTGTTTTCTCTGTCTCCCTCATAGACAGTGAAACATATCAATCTGGCACACAACGCTTTGCTAACCTTTATGGCATTCCGTTCTTCACTTGCATTCATAGGACTGAGGGCGGGAGGGTGGGGGTGGAGGGGAGGGCAGGGGGGGTGGAGGGGAGGGCAAGGGGGGTGGAGGGGGTGGGGGTACCACTGCTAGCCTCCTTCCTAAGGACTGGTGTGAGGGGAAGATTGGGATAGGAGGGGTCTATGGGTGGTGGTTGGAGGGTATGGAACCATCACAAAAAGGGTCACAAGTTCACAACAGTGGAGTAACAAAGAGGACGCCTGCGAACACACACGTCCTGCTCACTGAGGTCTGGGGGGGTGGAGAGAGAGGTCAGAGAGAGAGAGGTCAGGGAGAGACAGGTCAGAGAGAGAGACAGGTCAGGGAGAGACAGGTCAGAGAGAGACAGGTCAGGGAGAGACAGGTCAGAGAGAGAGACAGGTCAGAGAGAGACAGGTCAGAGAGAGAGACAGGTTAGAGAGAGACAGGTCAGAGAGAGACAGGTCAGGGAGAAACAGGTCAGAGAGAGACAGGTCAGAGAGAGACAGGTCAGGGAGAGAGACAGGTCAGGAAGAGAGACATGTCAGAGAGAGACAGGTCTGGGAAAGAGACAGGTCTGAGAGAGAGACCGGTATGGGAGAGAGACTGGTCAGAGAGAGACAGGTCTGGGAAAGAGACAGGTATGGGAGAGAGACAGGTCAGAGAGACACAGGTATGGGAGAGAGACAGGTCAGAGAGAGACAGGTCAGAGAGAGACAGGTCAGGGAGAGACAGGTCTGGGAAAGAGACAGGCCAGAGAGAGACAGGTATGGGAGAGAGACAGGTCAGAGAGAGACAGGTCTGGGAGAGAGACAGGTCAGAGAGAGACATGTCAGAGAGAGACAGGTCTGGGAAAGAGACAGGTATGGGAGAGAGACAGGTCAGAGAGAGACAGGTATGGGAGAGAGACAGGTCTGGGAGAGAGACAGGTAAAAGAGAGCGACAGGTCAGAGAGAGAGACAGGTTTGGGAGAGAGAAATGTCTGAGAGATCTAAGGTCTAAGGATCTGGAGTACTGGGGTACAATGGGCCATAAGAGGCTCCTTTCTATCTCATGGCAGGTCCTTTCAGACGTGGTCGGCGTTGACACGTGACCTCGCGGTGACGTCACTACAATGAAACGTTCGGAAGGGAAACATGCACATTTTGATCAGGAAACATAATCTGTTATCTGTTACCGAGTGAAACCATCATGGCATGTTTCTGTGTGCAAAGCATAACTCCACTCTACAATTTTGGGGAAGCAATGAGATGTCCCTGACACTCGATCCCACCAAAACAGTCATGCCATCATCTGCCGCAACGCGGCTGACATTTTGGGGTTTTGGACAAAACAGGTGCGCCGCCACCGCCCTCATGGAAAGAATCCCGCGTCTATAGTTACTCCTCTATCACTCCCTATCCACATGAAGACCTTGTGGATTGTGCAGGAGGGTAGTGGTGAATATATTTTGTATTAAAAAGTGAAACACTGATATAGCATACTGTCTGTCGGCCTGGGCCAAAAATGCAGTGTGGTGCGGAACCCTCAAAATGTTGGCAGCGGCCGTACAGCCGGCAGGCTAGCATCATGACTGCACATGTGCTGTAATCCACCAGATTCTTTTTCCTTTCCGTTGATTTCAGTACATACAAACGTCAATCGTGTGTCAGTGTGTTTCAAAAAATACTCACGGTTCTTTGACATTCTTTGTCCCTCTTTACAACGTCTACATGTCTTTCCCGTCGGGACATTTGCAATACCTGTCAGCGGCCGAGCTAGGTCATTGTTACTAGTTGCTAGCTAGCTACAGTCAGTAGCAATAGGCTAGTGTGTTGGCTACTATTTGTAGCTGCGCTCTCAGATGTCATTAATTTAAAACCAGTTTAAAGCTTTTGAAATACCAGATTATGACAAAGTTCTCCATGTCATGTTATTCACTTGAACGTTGTTCAGTTCTACAGACTCCTGGACAACCCTGTTTTATCACACGTTCAGTGACAGCTTGCCGTGGTCAAGGAAATCAGACACTAAATAAACACTTCTAATTTACCACAATGGCTCAAACGATCAAAGAAGCATACCAAGACGTCATATTTGGTCTAAATTACTTGTTTTGCTGTTGTTTATGTTGTTGCTAGCTGTGCTTCGTGCAGTGCCACAGTGGGCGACTGAGTTACGTTCCTGTTTAATGCCGATCAATTGTTTGATCATCTCCGTCAAACTCAGATGTGCTTCGTTGACGCAGGAAATGAGTCGTGGCGTTGGGGACGAACAGAATCGGTTGCTGATTGAGACTTAAAAGTGGCGCTTGAGGTCTCACACAACTCACAGTTGCTTAGCAGGCAGTTTACAAATATTTATGTAGATCCAAGTGATAATGCTTTAGCTATCCGAGTCAAAAGAGTAGAGAAATACCGATGAGAGTGTCTGCATCTGAGGAATTTATTCAGCGGCATCCATACCGATAGAGACTTTCGAATTGCTAAGTCCCCTTTCTCATATTTTGACATGCCTTAGTCAGAATACTGACCCAAACCCTTGTTCTGCTCTTTGAGTCTCAACTATTTGTGCCCCCCCACTCCCAATTGTTGTGGAGAGGTCATTGCTAATGGGACCCACCACAGTTTTAGCTCACCCTGCCTGTTCCCCTAAGTGGCCATGCCAGTCATAAGGGCCCAGGTCACGGTAGCTATTCTGCTGGCCGGTCACCGTGGTCCAGCAGCTAATCACTGAGTATGTGCCTTGTGCCAACACTAAGTGGAGAGACAGGTCAAACAGGCATGCAGAGGAATTCCACCCTGGGCATTCCAATGGTAATATCCCCCCAGGTTCACGACGAGGAGACAGGAGAGGGGGAGCGACAGTCAAACAATGCGATCCGGAATTTTTTCGGGGAGGGGGAATCCGCCCCGCTCATTCACGGCTCCGTCCACGCGTATATGAGTTAAACATGCGGAAAGTTAAGCTGTCAGTGTGTGGTCATGGTCTCTCTCTCTCTCTTTTTTTTTTTTGTAACCGGTTGTGATTTGAATCGTGAGGCTTGGTGGGACCTCCGGTCCTCTCCACCCGTCACCCGTAATTAGAGGTAACCTCCTCTGACACCCCGACGACCGTGAGGGGGATCTCTGGCTCACCAACAAAGACTTATGTCACAGTCGGCCATCTTGTTTTCGCCTGGCGGGCCCTTGCCATTCTACAGACGTCGGGGTGAGTGGGCTGTTGTTTCTGCTCTCCTCAGGGGGATGCTAAAGAATCCTTCTCCATGAGAGACTGTGTAGAACGAATGCATCTGAGCGATCTCATTATCTTCTCTTCTACGGACTGTCTGTCCTCCTTGACAGAAGAGGCATCTCAGACCACATCTTGGTAACCCAGTCCTCAAAGACCAGAATTTATGTATGAGCTCTAGCTGACGCATAATAGGTGTTCTTTGTTAGCGGTTTAGATTTAGCTGAACTGCTCAAGAGTTGGAATTAAATATCAGGCCTAAAACCATTGCAACCCTGTTGTTACTTGTTTGAAGGAATTGAAAAATGCATTTTTTATCTCAATAAGCTGGGATAAATCCATACCATGTTGGAAAAACATTTGTACCACAGCCCTGGTTTGTGGCTGGCTATTGTACCCAGACTGGTATTCCACTTATGAAGTGATTCCGTTACAGCTGTCCCCTCCACCCCCCTGCACCCACTCCCTTTCAACCACACACACTCACAAACACACACATATACACACACTTCTAACTTCACATAAAACAACACATACACACAAGTGCTCAAGCAACACAGACCAGCACTCCTAAAAAACAGGTTATTTTAGAAACGCCAAGTTGCACATCTGCAGTGAAACCCTGCCCGGCAGCCATTTTGAAACACTATGTAATGCTGGTTTGCTTTGTTTCCAATGAATTACATCCTCACACTCCTATCTGTTGAATAATACATTTCACTTAAGCTCTCATACAGCAAGACTCTGCCGGGAGAAACAAATCTTGAAAGTATTATTGTATTGACTTTTTTTGGCCAGGCCCTGGATTGGTTTAGGAGGTAGTTGTGGCTTTTGCGGCCTGGTGTTTATTGTTTATGCTTTGTTTTTATTCCTAATTAATGCTGCGTTGACGACCACTGTCACAGACACCAGTGAACAACAATCGGGTCTCACGCAACCTGCGGCCGGTTTCCCTCCTCCCCTGAAGGCCCCAGCGCCAGCCCCATGAAGGCCCCAGCGCCAGGCCCCTGAAGGCCCCAGCGCCAGGCCCCTGAAGGCCCCAGCGCCAGGCCCCTGAAGGCCCCAGCGCCAGCCCCATGAAGGCCCCAGCGCCAGGCCCCTGAAGGCCCCAGCGCCAGCCCCATGAAGGCCCCAGCGCCAGCCCCATGAAGGCCCCAGCGCCAGGCCCATGAAGGCCCCAGCGCCAGGCCCATGAAGGCCCCAGCGCCAGGCCCCTGAAGGCCCCAGCGCCTTGAGACGTCTTCGCCAGCGTGTCTGTGAGAGCTGGCGGTCCAAGACACACCAAACCAGACTGTCAGTCTGCCCCCCCCCTCCTCTTCCTTCTGGTCCTTCTCCTAGCCCTCCTCCTCTTCCTCCTCTTCCTCCTCCTCCTCCTCTTCCATCCTCCTCCTCTTCCTCCTCTGCCTTCTGAAACGCACGTTGTCATTTGGAAAGGTTCCTCGTTGTTTGCAGCATGCACTCTTGAGCGAGGAAGTTGAAAACATGTTTTTGTGTATTAGCCTGTAATGCTTTCTTTTGGAGACATCCACAGAAGAGGTCAGAGCAAGTTTCTCCGGGCCGAACCAGTCTGTCTATGTCCAAGCCTTATTGTCTTCCTGTGATGTGTTCACTGATAAATGATGTGTGACCAATGATCTTATAATACAACTTTTGTCTTTTTCCAAGAATGGAATTCTCAATGGCTATAAGGGTGTACATTATTGATGTTGTTTCATCAACAAAGATATTGAAAGCTCCTTGATGAAATTTATTTTTAAATGAAAATGTTACCATACATTGGGCGTACAGTTGATCAACATCTCTCAGTTCCAACAGTCTCACAGAACTTTATAATTATTCTTTCATGTAAAAGTCAGGTTTGGCTGTTGACTCAAAATGAGGCAGCGATAATTACTGTTGGTCGTTCCAGAACAAGATTTCCTCTCTTTGGCTTCTGTTCACAATAAGAAAGTTTAAGACCCTCTCACTTACCCTTGGGGACTCTTCGCTGTTGACCCACTCTAAATACGTTCCACCTATTTCCGTCGAAGGGCTTTCACATGTCATGACTTGCTAGCTACTAACCATAACGACAGAAAACCCCAGAGGAAAACTGGGTTCTGGTCTGGGTCAGATTCCCCCGGGGGAGCCGGAGGAGGAAGGTTCCTCCGCCTGTGATTCCACTGGGCCACCCGCGGCACGTATAATCTGGGATGCACAACTGCCTTTTACAAGGTTCCCCCGCTGCACCACCAGGCCTGCCCCCCCCCGCTGCACCACCAGGCCTGCCCCCCCCACCGAGGGCCCTACGTGGCGCAGGCCCGTCGGGTTTGTTTTCGTCTCGCGGGCTCCAGAACCCTCCGTCACCACCTGAGGACAGGGGGCAGCCCTCTGGGTGATTCATGGCCGCGGTGGGGCGAGAGCTGGGATGAGAGCTGGGGCAAGTGCTGGGATGAAACTGGCGAGGCTGTCGTCCTCTCCCAGGATCAGAGCGACCACGGAGGTTTGGCTGTTGGATGACACTTTAGAGCAGGTTTGATTTATGCCCTGTCTGTTTCCTGTATGTCTCTCTGTCAGTGCCTACTCCCTATCACTGTGGAAGAAAAGGGATTTCCCACGTGCTCATCTTAATCACAATCAGTAGATCAGCTATTACCTTATCACCTGTTCATATATCCTGTCTTATTATTCACATATCTGTGTTCCTCCTGTACCCTACTGTGTTCTGATGATGTCACATCATCAGAACACAGGTCTGTGATGTGGGATCCGCCTGCCTATAATAACAAACACCTGTTGGCTGTTTGTTATCTTTGTTTCTCTCTGTTCACTATAAACACAGTCCTCTGACCTTCATGCCTCAGAGAGACTTGGCTTGTACCGTTGTGTCTGAACTGGTCATTTCTATGTCGAGGTGTTTGTTAAACTCTCTCTCCAATCTGAGGATTTCTAAATACTTTCCAATGCAGAACTCAGATGAACTCAGTCACTCTGTTGGTAAAGAGATGGCCAGAGCTGTTTCTTCATCATCCCCCCGCGCCCTGCCCCCCCAACCAGCGCCCCGCCCCCCCAACCAGCGCCCCGCCCCCCCAACCAGCGCCCCGCCCCCCCAACCATCGCCCCGCCCCCCCAACCATCGCCCCGCCCCCCCAACCAGCGCCCCGCCCCCCCAACCATCGCCCCGCCCCCCCAACCATCGCCCCGCCCCCCCAACCAGCGCCCCGCCCCCCCAACCAGCGCCCCGCCCCCCCAACCATCGCCCCGCCCCCCCAACCATCGCCCCGCCCCCCCAACCAGCGCCCCGCCCCCCCAACCACCGCCCCGCCCCCCCAACCACCGCCCCGCCCCCCCAACCAGCGCCCCGCCCCCCCAACCAGCGCCCCGCCCCCCCAACCAGCGCCCCGCCCCCCCAACCAGCGCCCTGCCGCCCTGCTGCACCCTGCCCCTCCAACCAGCGCCCTGCCCCCCCAACCAGCGCCCTGCCGCCCCAACCAGCGCCCTGCCGCCCTGCTGCACCCTGCCCCCCCAACCAGCGCCCTGCCGCCCTGCTGCACCCTGCCCCCCCAACCAGCGCCCTGCCCCCCCAACCAGCGCCCTGCCGCCCTGCTGCACCCTGCCCCCCCAACCAGCGCCCTGCCGCCCTGCTGCACCCTGCTCCTCTGAGGTGGGGCCAGAACCCGGCAGCCACACAGGAAGTGTGACTCTCCCTCTCCTCTCTTCCTCTCTCTTATGCTCCTTCCTGCGGTGGAAACTATTAACAGGGCAGGGTTCCATGGAACAGTGTGCAGAGGTTATCGTTCAGACAGCACTCTCTCTCTCTCTCTCTCTCTCTCTCTCTCTCTCTCTCTCTCTCTCTCTCTCTCTCTCTCTCTCTCCCTCCTTCTCCCTCCCCCTCACTTTCTATCTCTCCTTTCTTCTCCCTCTTTCTCTCTCACACTCCCTCCCTCTCCCTCTCTCTCCTCTCTCTCCCGTACCCTCCCCCCCCCCTCTCTCTCTGTCTCACCCTGAGGTCAGTACAGTAAACTGTACCACACAGCCCAATATAGAGGGGAGTTTCACATCACGCTGGCCTGCTCACATCACGCTGGCCAGGCCTCTGTTTTTAAGCCTCCCTGGCCACAGGGTAAGGGTTTTTCCTGATACGCGCGTGGTGAAGACGTACAGCCTGACCTCTTTCCTGTTCCCTGTGTCGCAAGCAGGGCGACACAGGGAACAGGAAAATGTGATGGCCGGCAGACGGCCTCACTTGGAGGACACTGAAGAACACTCCCTGTGTGTGAGAGTGGGTTTCTGTGTGTCTGGGTGAGAAGGTAGTCTAGCTTGTGTGCATGTGCTTGCTGCTGTTGATACCTGCTCTGTCTGGGAAGTGCTGGCCCGCTCTGATCTGGGCACCTTACGTCCTGCCCAGCCAAATCTTCCTCCTCCTCTCTCCTCTTCATACTCCTCCTCTTCATCTCTGTCTTCCCTTCTGCTTCTCCTTTCTCTCCATCCTCATCCTCCCCCTCCATCCATCTCCTTCTTCCCTCCCTCCCTCCCCTCCTTCCCCTCCTTCCCCTCCCTCCCTCCCCTCCTCCCTCTCTCCCCTCCCTCCCCTCCCTCCCTCCCCCCCTCCCCCCCCTCCTCATCCCAGGCTGTTGTAAAGCTATCATTGATTGAGTCTCTGAGGGTGGAGGAGGGGGGGGCAGTATGTACCCATCTATTGGCTCATGTGGCAGCCCTTCTGAAAGAGTCCATTTAAAGGCACACCTGTTAACCAACAGTCACAATAGGTTGCACGGCTGCCAGTTCAGTGAGCCTCTCACTCTGACTCCCCCCCCCCCCCGCCTGGCCTTTCTGCCGGATATTAAAGGACCTCTATTTACACACACCAGCCCGAAGCACCAGCGCCAAGCTCACACACACACAGGCAGACAGACAGAGACAGGCAGACAGACAGACAGACAGAGACAGGCAGACAGACAGACACACTGGCAGGCAGACAGAGACAGACAGGCAGGCAGACAGACAGAGACAGGCAGACAGACAGAGACAGGCAGGCAGACAGACAGAGACAGGCAGGCAGACAGACAGACAGACAGACAGACAGACAGACAGAGACAGACAGACAGAGACAGGCAGACAGACAGACAGAGACAGGCAGGCAGACAGAGACAGACAGAGACAGGCAGGCAGACAGACAGAGACAGGCAGGCAGACAGACAGAGACAGGCAGACAGACAGACAGACAGAGACAGACAGACAGACAGAGACAGGCAGGCAGACAGACAGAGACAGGCAGACAGACAGACAGAGACAGGCAGGCAGACAGACAGACAGACAGAGACAGGCAGACAGACAGAGACAGGCAGGCAGACAGACAGACAGAGACAGGCAGGCAGACAGACAGAGACAGGCAGGCAGACAGAGACAGGCAGACAGACAGACAGACAGAGACAGGCAGGCAGGCAGACAGACAGAGACAGGCAGACAGACAGACAGAGACAGGCAGACAGACAGAGACAGGCAGGCTGACAGACAGACAGAGACAGGCAGACAGACAGACAGACAGAGACAGACAGACAGAGACAGGCAGGCAGACAGACAGAGACAGGCAGACAGACAGACAGAGACAAGCAGGCAGACAGACAGACAGAGACAGGCAGACAGACAGAGACAGGCAGGCAGGCAGACAGACAGACAGAGACAGGCAGGCAGACAGACAGAGACAGGCAGACAGACAGAGACAGGCAGGCAGACAGAGACAGGCAGACAGACAGACAGAGACAGGCAGGCAGACAGACAGACAGACAGAGACAGGCAGACAGACAGACAGAGACAGAGACAGACAGAGACAGGCAGGCAGACAGACAGAGACAGGCAGGCAGACAGACAGAGACAGGCAGGCAGACAGAGACAGGCAGGCAGACAGACAGAGACAGGCAGGCAGACAGACAGGCAGACAGAGACAGGCAGGCAGGCAGACAGACAGAGACAGGCAGGCAGACAGGTCAGCAGGTCCCAGTCACCAGGGCTTTGGAAACAGCAGGAATACTTGCTACGACTGCAATAGATCAGTTGCCACCACAGTTATCAACCACAGGGTTGGCAGTTAGCTCTTCTGTTCCTCAAGTGGAAGTGAATGGCAGGGTTCACCTGCACGCAGGCGTGTGGAGTGAGGGTCTGTGAAGCATTGTTTACAAACACATCTGCTCTATTCAAAACTCCTCAGTCAAGCGTGTTATGATCGGTCAATACGAATGAACCAGACGCCTCTCTCCCTGGAGCCTTCAGTAGGTTGTCAGACAGAAGCATGAAAGTGAAAAGATGGCTTGTTTTGAGATGGACTGTGGAGGTCTGGGCGGGGGGGCGGGGGGGGGAGCAATACTGATGGCGACCATTCTTAAGGTGGGGGGCCACTCTCTCCAGCTTGGCCTGGCCACTCCTTTTGTAAGGGCTGAGGGGGGGGTAAGGAGGGGGGGGGGCTATTCAGGACTATCTGAGGGATAATAGCCCCCCCACCTCCCCCCTCTCCCCTCCTCAGTCTCCCATCCTCCCATCCAAATTCCCCACTTTAATTGCGTTCCCTGGAAGCCAGGTCGGAGAAGAGGGAGAACACAGGGGGAGGCGAGGAGTGGGGGGGGGGGGGGGGGGGGGGGGGGGGGGGGGGGGGGGGGGGGGGGGGGGGGGGGGGTGGGGGGGGGGGGGGGGGGGAGGGAGGGAGGGGGAGGGAGACCCTGTAGGGTTTCATTCATGCCTGGCCTACACATTGTTGTGAAACAACAAACTGTGAACCCAGTTTTCCTTCTTGAAAGAGCCACAACCGTCATAAGCAGTGGAGGACTGGCTCACTGATTCCCAATTGAGCCTCGGCTGGCTTCTTTAATGACTGATTGGGCTCACAATGAACCCCCCCCCCCCCCCCCCCCCGCGGGTAATAGAAGTCTCCTGAGAGGCTCAGATGCTATTGGTTGGAGACAGGGTGGCCGTTGTGTCCTGGGGATTAAAGCTTGCAGGGGAATCAAAAGCCACTTTACAATACAGTAATCAGCATGTTTTCACTCTGAAAGGCTCACCGCTCCCCCTTTTAGAAAACACTGGGCATTACCCCTTTCTGCTCTCCACAAAACACCACAAAACACCACAAAACACCACAAAACACCACAAAACACCACAAAACACCATTCACTCACCTGTTTTTATTATATGGATTAGTCCTGGGTGCTGTCGGGCGCCCCGCCACTCAGAGGGCCGGGGGAAGGAGGTGAGGAGGTGTCCACAGGGAGGGATGGATGAAATAAAGGATGGATGGATGAAATAAAGGATGGATGGGGTCACCCACGGTTCCACTTTGCAAGTCTTCTTTTCTCTTCCAAGAACCCCCGCCCCTCCCCTCCCTCAGTCCTGAACGACTGTGTTCAGACTAATTGACACTCCCACTGAATTAATTAGATTAGAAGTCAGATTCATCAATATTTTTTTTAGTTGATGGAAATCGCTCCAGGTAAGACACTTACGAAAGGCGTGGTCAGAGAACAGGATGTGGTCATAGAACAGGGCGTGGTCAGAGAACAGGAAGTGGTCAGAGACCAGGGCGTGGTCAGAGACCAGGGCGTTGTCAGAGAACAGGGCGCGGTCAGAGACCAGGGCCTGGTCATAAAACAGGAAGTGATCATAGAACAGGGTGGGGTCAGAGAACAGGATGTGGTCAGAGACCAGTGCGTGGTCAGAGACCAGGGCGTGGTCATAAAACAGGATGTGGTCATAGAACAGGGCGTGATCAGAGAACAGGACGTGGTCAGAGACCAGGCGGGGTCAGACAACAGGATGTGGTCATAGAACATGACGTGGTCAGAGACCAGGGTGTGGTCAGAGAAACAGGAAGTGGTCAGAGACCAGGGCGGGGTCAGAGAAACAGGATGTGGTCAGAGAACAGGGCGTGGTCAGAGAAACCGGATGTGGTCAGAGAACAGGGTGTGGTCAGAGAAACAGGATGTGATCAGAGAACAGGGCGTGGTCATAGAAACAGGATGTGGTCAGAGAATAGGGCGTGCCGTAGCAACTCATCTCCAGACGCCAGAAGTTCAGTGAAAGTTTCGACTGAAGAACTCTGAAGCAACTGAAGAGATGTTGACTGATTCCAGCCTCCATGCAGCTTAAGACCTGCGACCATGTGGAAGGGGAGGATGGACAGAGAGCCAGACACATCAGTGACCTTTTTATTCGTGTCAGAGCTTCGCTCTCCTTTGTACTTTAAACGGATCTGTGCATGGCCAGCTGAAAAGCCAAACCCAGGGGCTATGATGAGGAGACAGGAAGTGTTTGATCACTTCCTGATGAACAGCCACCATCCATCTGATTTCATTTAGCTTCCATCAACCAGCATGCACCTCATTGATCTGAACACATGGAACGCGTGTCAGGGTGAAAGGAACACAGTGATCTGTCACCCTGCAGCCAAGCACAACCCAACAGAACATTCCAAACAAGGGTGGTTGAGAAACAGTGTTTGTTTTGAGGAAGAAAAAGAAAAAAAGTTGTTTACTAGCAACAAACCTTACAAGAGTAACCCTCATCTATAAATAGACGTTTTTCGGGGGGAAACCTGGCCTGGATAAGTCACAGAGGTTTCAAAGGATGGATGGAGGAGAGAAGGAGAGACAGTCTGATGGAGAGGGAGAAGGAGAGACAGTCTGATGGAGAGGGAGAAGGAGAGACAGTCTGATGGAGAGGGAGAAGGAGAGACAGTCTGATGGAGAGGGAGTAGGAGAGACAGTCTGATGGAGAGGGAGAAGGACAGACAGTCTGATGGAGAGGGAGAAGGAGAGACAGTCTGATAGAGAGGGAGAAGGAGAGACAGTCTGATGGAGAGGGAGAAGGAGAGACAGTCTGATGGAGGAGAGAAGGAGAGACAGTCTGATAGAGAGGGAGAAGGAGAGACAGTCTGATGGAGAGAGAGAAGGAGAGACAGTCTGATGGAGAGGGAGTAGGAGAGACAGTCTGATGGAGAGGGAGAAGGAGAGACAGTCTGATGGAGAGGGAGAAGGAGAGACAGTCTGATGGAGAGGGAGAAGGAGAGACAGTCTGATGGAGAGAGAGAAGGAGAGACAGTCTGATGGAGAGGGAGTAGGAGTCTGATGGAGAGGGAGAAGGAGAGACAGTCTGATGGAGAGGGAGAAGGAGTCTGATGGAGAGGGAGAAGGAGAGACAGTCTGATGGAGAGGGAGAAGGAGTCTGATGGAGAGGGAGAAGGAGAGACAGTCTGATGGAGAGGGAGAAGGAGTCTGATGGAGAGGGAGAAGGAGAGACAGTCTGATGGAGAGGGAGAAGGAGAGACAGTCTGATGGAGAGGGAGAAGGAGAGACAGTCTGATGGAGGAGAGAAGGAGAGACAGTCTGATGGAGAGGGAGAAGGAGAGACAGTCTGATGGAGGAGAGAAGGAGAGACAGTCTGATGGAGAGGGAGAAGGAGAGACAGTCTGATGGAGAGGGAGAAGGAGAGACAGTCTGATGGAGGAGAGAAGGAGAGACAGTCTGATAGAGAGGGAGAAGGAGAGACAGTCTGATGGAGAGAGAGAAGGAGAGACAGTCTGATGGAGAGGGAGTAGGAGAGACAGTCTGATGGAGAGGGAGAAGGAGAGACAGTCTGATGGAGAGGGAGAAGGAGAGACAGTCTGATGGAGAGGGAGAAGGAGAGACAGTCTGATGGAGAGGGAGAAGGAGAGACAGTCTAATGGAGAGGGAGAAGGAGAGACAGTCTGATGGAGAAAGAGAAGGAGAGACAGTCTGATGGAGAGGGAGAAGGAGAGACAGTCTGATGGAGAGGGAGAAGGAGAGACAGTCTGATGGAGAGGGAGAAGGAGAGACAGTCTGATGGAGAGGGAGAAGGAGAGACAGTCTGATGGAGAGGGAGAAGGAGAGACAGTCTGATGGAGAAAGAGAAGGAGAGACAGTCTGATGGAGAGGGAGAAGGAGAGACAGTCTGATGGAGAGGGAGAAGGAGAGACAGTCTGATGGAGAGGGAGAAGGAGAGACAGTCTGATGGAGAGGGAGAAGGAGTCTGATGGAGAGGGAGAAGGAGAGACAGTCTGATGGGAGTCAGTCTCACAGGGAGTCAGGTGGCTGAGCGGTGAGGGAATCGGGCTAGTAATCCGAAGGTTGCCAGTTCGATTCCCGGTCATGCCAACTGACGTTGTGTCCTTGGGCAAGGCACTTCACCCTACTTGCCTCGGGGGAATGTCCCTGTACTTACTGTAAGTCGCTCTGGATAAGAGCGTCTGCTAAATGACTAAATGTAAATGTAAAATGTAAATGATGGAGAGGGAGAAGGCTCGTGGCTGGATATGCTGACCGCTGTGAGGACAGGGTGGACAGGCATTCCCAGACACATACTTCATGGTGGAGTACCTGACCATGATGACTAATGCCCACAACACCCACACACATTGATGTCTCCACGCCTGAACACGGAGCAGCAGAAGAAAGGTGGAGGTAGGACCATTAGCGCCGCGCCGCTCTCTGATATCAGCACCATCTTGAATCGTCCATAAGACGAGAACAGAGTGCAGAGGGAGAAGGACAGTGCAAATCCATCTCCAGCTCAGGACGGGTCTTTTAGAGAAGCTTGTATCCATTTTGGAGAGCTCCCACGCATTCCAAACCAACCCCCCTCATCGGGATCTTCTGCTGGTGTGTTGCAATAACCTCCATCCCTGACCCTTCTGCTTAAATCACGGATGAGAAATGCTGTAAAAGAGAATGGGGGCCTTGTCGGAGTGGCTGCCGGAGTGACTGGAGCCGGGGGGGGGGGGGGGGGGGGTGTAAGATGGTGTAAGATGATGTGGGGGCTGAGAGCTGGCACTGTGTGTGGCACCTTGCGTCAGGGCCCATCAGTGTCGCCCAGCCTTGGGCCTATCTCGTACCAGTCCCCACAGTGGGTTGCGTAAGATTTCTAAAGGTAGGGAGAGACTTACTGGGGGAGTCTGATTTTCTGTTAGGCAAGAGAGATGGTGACTGGAGAGAGAGAAAGGATAGAGAGAGAGAAAGAGAGAGAGAGAGAGGAGAGAGAGAGACAGAGAGAGAGGAGAGAGGGAGAGAGACAGAGGAGAGAGAAAGAGAGAGCAGAGAGAAAGAGAGAGGAGAGAGGAAAAAGACAAAATTATAGGAAGATTTGGGGTTTGGCAGCTTTCCATAGAAACCATTAAGCATCCAGTATGTTTGCTTACCTCCCTCTCCCTGTTAACCCCTCAGTCTGCCCGCTGTTGTAAACACCGGCCACTGTTACATGCCGGGCAGCAGGGCTGAGAACACCACCTCATCACTGGGTCTTCATGAACTCAGTGCTGTGAAACAGCAGGATGCAACACTGGACCGGGTCACATACTGTACAGGCACCACCGATGACATAGAGCAGGGGTGTTCAACCCTGGTCCTCAGGGTCCACTGTCCTGTATGTTTTAGATGTTTCCCTGCTCCAGCACACCTGATTCTAATGAATGGTCGTTATCAGGCTGCCACAGAACTTGATAATAACCCATTCATTTGAATCAGGTGTGTTTGAAAATGAAACAGATTCCGTAACCAACACAACTTAATATGTAAAAATATGATTCAATTTATTAATATTTTTCAAAAACCCTCAAGGTTTTGTAAATAGCTCATATTACGTAACGATATGAGCTGGATGAAAAACTGCAAGTTTATTCCTGAACGTACATTCTAAAAACATTGAGATTGAACATTTAACAACTTCTTCAACACGATTGAAATAAATTTTGATTTCACTGGCAAAGACTGTTCCCCTTGTCACACAGATGAAATGTGAGCGATCATAAGATGCCTGAGGTAAACTGAAAGTGAGTGTGCTTCCATGTTGAAGCACGTTTAATCACCTCGGAGCACCAGCAGAGCTATGTCTAGGAACCAAGGAGATAAAGAATGAAGGATATTTCATGAGAACTGTAGTTAGCATTGGTCTACAGCCTTACACAGCTAGTGTCCGACCCCTCTCTCACACACACACACACACACACACACACACACACACACACACACACTCACACACACACACACATCCTTTCAGCTTGCTCTTCAAGTGCTACAGGGCCAGAGAAGCTGGGAGCTGACACTCCCATCACGGCGTTGCTCTGGAGGTGAAATGAAACTCGGGCAGAAGACTCTCAGCCCGTCACACTCTCCTCCCCGCCTCAAATCGCCCAAGCTCCCGCCTTCGCAGCAGTCATCGAGACGCCACGCGTTGATTTTTTATCCCCGCGGCCGGGCCCAACCGTTGAGAGTCTCGGTGCCGGTCGAAGACGCCGTGGAGATGCCGTGCGACTCGAGGTGCCGACCTGCGTGTGCCCGTCGCCACGTCGGAGACTGTGTGTCCGAGAAAGAATGTCGGTTCTCCAGATCAAAGTGGAGCAGCTCAACCTTGGACAAACACAGGAGGGGGAAGCGGAACCTTTGAGATGTGGTACCAGAGTGACGAGGGCTGGCGGCCACCTGGCCCAGCGCCAACACAACATCACTTCTCCCTGAGCAAGTCACACAGGAGGAAGCAGAGTGCTCGTGAATGGGAGTGTTTGTCTACGTGTGTGTGGTGTGCGTGTGTGCGTGCACACGTGTGAGCGTGTGTGTTCTTGATTGCGTGTGTGTGGTGTGTTTGCATGCGTGTGTTTGTTCTTGAGTGTGTGTTTACTAGTTCAAAACACAAGCCATCCTTCACCACCCCGACATGTGAGGAGTCACAATAGCTGGTTAAACATTACAGCTGAAGGAGTTGAGCCCAGCGGGTGCAGGCCGGACAGAGGAGCCAGTGTTTCTGAAGGATGGACAATATTTACATACACCTGACGCAATTCTGCTTTCCCATTTCCCCAACAGCCGGGTCTCTCATTCTGTGCCTCCTGTTGTGTGTGTGTGTGACAAGTGTTGACCTCGAGTGCTCGAACACACATCTCCTCCTCCTCCTCCTCCTCTCTCTCCGCAACAACGGTAAGCCCTCTGAAAGCGTGACTGTTTTCCCAATCAAATGTTGGCCGAAGGTGAAGTCCTCGCTGAACTCCCCGTTGTCTAACCGACCAAACCAAAATAAAACCAGGCGTACCCCAGGCTGCCACAAACAAACACACGCCTCCCGCCCGAGACAAAGCCTTCCCTGGCCTGTCTGCACGTCTGGCTTCAGCCTCGCCGGACCTGCCACAGAAAGATGAATGAACACACGTCACAGCTCGCTGGCGGAGGGATACGCTGGCTGCGCTGCGCCCCGCCGTCCACCAGTCACGACGCGGGCTGGGCTGGGGGGTTCAGGGGGCACAGCGGGAGGGGCGTCCCTGCCTTGCCCCGGGCGCCCTGGTGCGTTTCCAGATGGGTCGTGTCAGCTCTTGACAGTTAAGAAGGGGAAACGGAAGAATGTTGATGTGCGACCCTTGAAATGATCCTTCTTAATATGTTGATCCTCGAAACAGACTTGCAGCCCTGGCACAGCGTCGAACCAACAACACGACCTGGGCTTGCCAAGACCTCAGCGTTTGCTTATTTGCTAATTATACACTCCAAACAGAATACAAAGAACATGTTAAGCTCATGGAGCCGACCGCAAGCATGACAAAAACATTAATTTACCAAACATCGTAAAACCGCGCCTCACAAGAAGCCTCAGCGAAGCCAAACACAAATAAAATGTCGTGCGAGTCTTTGCTTTCCCCCGCTGATGGGAGCGAGGCAGAGCGCTCGGAGCGTGAACCCGACATGAAAACATCCTGAGAGGCTGCCAGGAGACACACCACCACCATCTCCACGCTCTCCTCGCCCTCACATCTGTCTGGGCTCTGAGCTGGAGGACGGCTTGGCGGAGCGGCTCTGTTTCGGACGGGGGAAACAGGTTGATACATCCACCGCTGCTGGACCTTCACTTCCCTCTTTGACTTGGTCTCCTAAGCACACACATGAGCGAGCGCACACACACACACACACACACACTGACACACCCGTGCAAACACACGCACCCAGGCATGGACGCACACACACCCGCACACTCACACTTCCTACCAGTGCCCCCCCCCCTCCCCTCCCCACACCACCACCACCAGACAGTGTATCTCATTAACCATACCACTTAGTGTATACTTAACTGTCGAAAACCTTTTAGATCGCTCCATTAATCCCAGTGTCCCAGAGGGGCAGGCTGAGGGCTGAGGTATCCATCAGGGCAGGTAGACACAGGAGGGAGACCAGTCGTCTGGTCTCTCCTCAGCTCCCACCCTCCCGCTCTGATCGCCCCACACCTCAAGTGGACCTGTTGTTCAACACCAATGACTCCTGGTGCACGCACACACACTCTCCAGCGGTAACAGTTTCACGATCGCTGGTACACACACACACACACAAATGCGCAGACAAGCGAAACTCTTAGAACACACTTTTTATGTTCTCTCACACAGACGTACACACACTCTCTCTCTCGCTCGCTCACACACACACCTTACCCGTATCCATCTCTGGGCCCCCAAAGCTGTTAAAGCCCTTCCTCTGAGCAGTGAAAACACCCCTCCCTCCCAGCCAGGTCATGCCCCACTGACAGGGAAGCACAATAGATTACCAGGAAGACTGGAGGAAAGCCCATCCATCCCTATCGCCCGTACTGTAGAAGACATAGACTCCACTGGGGCTGATGAGTGAGAGCCCCCCCGCCCCCCTGCCACCCCTGCCTCCCAAACCCCCACCTGCCCCCCTGCCCCCTGCCACCCCGGCCCCCTGCCCCCCCTGCCTCCCAAACCCCCACCTGCCACCCCGCCCCCCTGCCCCCCCTGTCTCCCAAACCCCCAACTGCCCCCCCTGCCACCCCGGCCCCCTGCCCCCCCTGCCTCCCTAACCCCCACCTGCCCCCCTGCCACCCCGCCCCCCAAATTCCCCCCGCTCCTCCTGTACCTGACTGACCTGGTTGGGGTGCCAGCGAGAGGATGGGGAGGTAGGCTGTGGCTGTGTGGGAGAAGGAGGAAGGGGAGGATGGGGAGGTGGAGGCGTGGGGGGTGCCGGGGGTGAGGAGGAGGAGCGGGAGGTGTGGAGTTGCGGGTGACGCCAAGGGGAGGTGATGAGAGAGAGAGCTAGCGAGACTGCAGGTGAGCCTCCCGGCCAGGAGGAGCCGGCACGCTCCGCCGCCACCGTCCCCAAAACAGCTGCGGAGCCCAGCGGAGCCTCCATCACTCACTGTCGTCGTGGTGACAGATCTGGCCCTCCACGAGGGCGCTGTGAGTGCACTTTCTCACAGTAAATCATGGTCGATCTGTCAGATGACATGGTTTTAGAATGGCATTCAAAGTACGCCCTCGAAGGATTCTTGAGGGGACTCCTCTACACACACCAGGTACGGTTTTAGACAGCAACTTCTGATGTCGTTTTGGCCTCCTGTCAGGTTGACGGAGATGTATCTGTTAATTTCTGCTGGGAGCCAGGACAACAAAAACGTTTCCCAGAGTGATTTAGCCACCCTGATCATTGGCTAAAAGAGCTTCATTACTTGAGGTATCTAATCCTGGTTCTCAATGCCACTGGGTGGTCTATTTGCATAAGCTAACTGCCCCTCACAGGGAATTACAAGTCTTAGGTGGCTGCCTGTTTTTCAGGAGGTTCCTTGTCGATACCTCTGTCTTGTCAGATTAGTGTTTAAACAACGGAGAAGGTCAGAGCTGGGAGGGATTAGGGACTGGAGGGAACTGAGTGTGACCCCGCCTCGACTCGCAGAGTCATCGCCAGGGTTACGGGTGAAGCGGCGCGGTCGTCGGGGACGACCCGACGCGCCGCAAACTCTCTCCTTCTCAGAGGCGCCCCGTGTTGAGAGAGCAGCACTCCTGCTCAACCCTTTCCCAACCCACCTTCTTTCCCAACCGCACACCCCTCACTTGTAGAGAGAGTGAGCGCGTGTTCGGGGACTGTGTGTGTGTGTGTGCGTGCCTTCGCGCAAGCGTGCGTGTGTGCGGGGGAGGCGTGGCCGTTTGTGTGTTGGACATGTGCGTGCGTGCGTGCGTGTGTGTGTGCACGGTCTCTCAGCGAGCCCTGGAGCCAGGTTTCTTTCTGGGAGTTTCTGGTTGAGTCATGACTCATGTCCTTGGAGCATGCTCTGAGATGGGAAACAGAGCAGCATTTCCTGCTGAGTCAAAGCCGCGACTCTCATTAAGTCGTTATGCGGTAATTAGCTTGTGTGTTCATGGATAGGTGGAGGAAAGAGCTGTAATTCAGACCGCTAGCACAGCAGCATGTTCAAACACTGATCACAGACTGCCGGCTTCGGGCGCTAAGGGCTAGCTCATTAACCTGTGGTTAGTTGTTTGACTTTACAGATTCAATAAATGACAGTGGTTTAGTCGTGCCTTTCAGCATGTTTATGCGTCGTGTTGCTATCTTGGGGTTAGGGGTTCTTTGCGGGGACATTCCCCCATTTAGACAGCGAAACCTGTAGTCTTTTCAAAGCGTCTGTCTGAATCTGAGTGCATCTGATTGGCTCACAGTCTGTCCCAGGTCCTGGGAGTGCATCTCGGTCACCGGGTCTGACGAGGACCTTCTGTGCTCTTCCATCTCCTAGCAACGGACAGACCATAAATGGCAGTGGAGAGGGACGACTCAGAGCTGAGGGGAGAGAGACAGGGTCCTTACACAGCGTGAGGGATTGTCAAACAAAACGCTCCTCTCCTCCTCTCCTCCTCTCCTCCTCTCCTCCTCTCCTCCTCTCCTCCTCTCCACTCTGCAACGCAAACATTGCAGCCATTCTCTCTCTACACAGAACAAACAGCAATCAAATCAGGCCCCTCTTAGCAGAGAGGAGAGGAGAAGAGAAGAGAGGAGAAAACAGTACCTACCTTCCTGACACCCACCCTAACCCCAACATGCCCCCTGACTCCCCCCCCCCCCCCCCCCCCCCGTGATAGTCCCAACCCTGGGTCTCTGTCTGTAAATAGAAACAGCGCTAAGCAGAGCTGTAACAAGCTTCTGGTGCTGTGCTTTAAGAGTTGCATGGTTAGGGAGGCCTGGGGGCCTGTGTGTCACCAGGCCCTGCTGGCTGCACAGCTCCACCCAGAGAGTGGTGAGGTGGAGGGCAGGGGCAGGGGCAGGGGCGGGGGCGGGGGCGGGGGCCAGGCAGGGCAGCTGCAGCCAGCACATGAAGACCTGATGGCAGGTAACCCAGGTGCTCGCCCCGAAACCACGCTTTTAATCTGCCGCTAATGACGCCGACATCATGATTGGATGGTGGAGCATAAAAGTTCAGGGTTAACGAACGAGTTCATCAGAACGTTAATCTTGATGTGTGGGGAGAAGGGAAGGGGCAAGGCGATGAAGGAGAGAAGGGTGAGGGAGAAAAAAAACGACGCTGATTTGCTTTGATCAGAGGTGGAATATGAAATCAAGGTTTTGCATGCCCTGGGCTAACTTTGAAAAGCATTTTTTTGTTGAGAGGAAGGCAGGAGTGCCAAAACTGACACCCCTCAGAGGAACAGCAAGGCAGCAACACGTTTCAGGATATAAAACAGCACAATGTAAAAACAGAATTTATGGAGGCGTGCGATCAAGTCTGTGTGGGGCACCCCCCCGAACACAACACAACAACATGAGACGCACGCAACAATGCTCCTCCTTGCTTCTCCGCACAATCACAGTAATACTCACACACATCATGGAACCACCACAGATTACAGGCCATGTCTGGGGTAATTACTACTGCCCAAACCCAGGGCATAATCTTGCAATTTCCTCAGTGACGCGTTCGGCATACTATTCCATATAGGCACCCTTTCTGGAGCAGGAATGAGGATCTCCGTCTTTAAAAAAAGAACATTTTTAGACAAAAAAAAAAGGGAACGAAAAATGTGTTCGGAGTGCATACTTGCGATTTTTTTCAGATAAGGGATTAACCATTACCTTGTTGGCGGGCAAAACAAACAGTGTTTATGTGTGTTTCGTGTCCCGTTGCCTTGGTTACCCGGCGCTGGTGGGCGAGCCAGCTCGACAGGAGTCTCTTGCCTCAGTGCCCCCGCTGCCGAAGCACAGACCTGCGGGCAGGGGCACCTCCACTCTGTACCCGCTGTGGGGGAACGCTCTGCGGTGCCGGCCACGGTGCCGGCCGCGGTGCCGGCCGCGGTGCCGGCCGCGGTGCCGGCCGCGGTGCCGGCCGCGGTGCCGGCCGCGGTGCCTCTGCACGTGCAGGACTGCAGGACAGCAGGACTGCAGGACAGCAGGACAGCAGGACTGCAGGACTGCAGGACTGCAGGACAGCAGGACAGCAGGACAGCAGGACTGTCGGACAGCAGGACTGCAGGACTGCAGAACAGCAGGACTGCAGGACAGCAGGACAGCAGGACAGCAGGACTGCAGGACAGCAGGACAGCAGGACTGCAGGACAGCAGGACAGCAGGACTGCAGGACAGCAGGACAGCAGGACAGCAGGACTGCAGGACAGCAGGACAGCAGGACTGCAGGACAGCAGGACAGCAGGACAGCAGGACAGCAGGACAGCAGGACTGCAGGACTGCAGGACTGCAGGACAGCAGGACAGCAGGACTGCAGGACAGCAGGACAGCAGGACTGCAGGACAGCAGGACAGCAGGACAGCAGGACAGCAGGACTGCAGGACTGCAGGACTGCAGGACAGCAGGACAGCAGGACTGCAGGACAGCAGGACAGCAGGACTCACTGCGTGAGTCCAGGTGAGGGTGGAAAGGGGAAACTCGACATGCGCACACTGAACAGCCGTAGTGCTTCATGGCTGCGAGGTCTCCGTGGTGCCTTGAGGGGAGTCGTGTCGGGCAAACTGGCGAGCAGACCTGGTGTGTGAAACAATCATCCTGTGCTGCCTCGCCTCTGCTGCCAAGCCAGACTGAACGAGATCCACAGGCCTGTCTCTCTTCAAGCCCTCCCTCCTCCACCCTCATCCCCCCTACAGCACCAGCGTTAAGGGAGGACAAAGAGACAGAAGGAATGAGAAAGCGAGAGAGAGACAGAGAAAAGAATGAGAGAGAGAGATAAAGGGAAGAGCGAGAAACAGAGAAAGAAATGAGAGAGAAAGGGAGTGACAGAGTGAGAGAGACAGAGAGAGAGGTACAAAGACAGAAAGGGGAGAGGGGAGATAGAGTGGGAGAGTGGGAAAGGGAGACAGAGAAAGGGGGAAAGAGATGAAGAGAGAGAGAGAGTAGAGAGCTGGTGACCCAGGTAGACAGGAAGACATGACAGAGTGTGTCCTCCTCACTCTGCCCCCACACCACCGCCCTCCTCCTCTCTCCTCCTCCATCCTCTCTCTTACTCCCCCTCCTCCTCCTCCTCCTCCTCCTCCTCTTCCTCCTCCCTCCTCCTCCCCCTCCTCCTCCCCCTCCTCTTCCTCCTTCTCCCCCTCTTCCTCCCCCTCCTCCCTCCTCCTCCTTCTCCTCCTCCTCTTCCTCCCCCTCTTCCTCCCCCTCCCCCTCTTCCTCCCCCCTCCTCCCCCTCCCCCCTCCTCTCTCCTCTTCTCTTATCTTCTTCAGAGGCTCCCAGGGAAACATGGAGGAAACACAGGAGCTTGCATAGTTCTGCTCCTGAAACAGCATGTGTGGTATGTGGTATGTGGTTAGGAGCAGAGCACACGGTCAGGGTATGACACCTCTCTCTGGCCTGAGGAGAAGTGGGGCTCAGTCTTCTACTCTCACAAGGTGGGCTAACAAAACGCAAATCAAGCGTCTTGCGTCGAGTGTTGCATTTACCACCAAATAACAAGATCAAAAGTTTTTGGACCAGATCAACACCCCTCACTGGATCAAAAGAGTATGTGAATTGTTTACCGGTGGTATTAATGCAATTTAATCGAGATATGAGAGCCGATTTTATTGGGTGTTTCAAAAAGAGGCAGACTAAGACTTAATGAATTATTCTTAAGGTTCAAATCTCTTCATTCTCCTGACCTGTCTGGTCCTCTTCCTTCACTGTCTGGTGTTGGATATTCTTGGACACTGTCCCTTCATCCTTCACACAGCTTTATAGATCAGAAAACAAACGCCTGACCGGGAAGTCTGTGGTGGTGCTGCTGCTGGAAGGACTGTGTGGTGACATGGGAGCCAGACAGACACTGACATCTAGTGTTTCAATCAGTAACTAGAGGTCACCTCATCAAGCCCTGGTGACCCGCTGTGACTGAAGACGTACACAGACACGCAGAGCGCAGAGTCCACATGAACGGAGATCATCCCAGGATGTTGTGGAAGCCCAGTCAAGCTCTTACGGTGTATATCACATCTGGATGTGGACATGCGCAGAGGTGAGTGTTGCCGCGGTGACAACATCTGAAGTTGGCACTGTGCGTGGAGGTGTGTGTGTGGAGGTGATGTGTGTGTGGAGGTGTGTGTGTGGGGGTGATGTGTGTGTGGAGGTGATGTGTGTGGAGATGTGTGTGTGGAGGTGATGTGTGTGTGGATGGTGTGTGTGGAGTTGATGTGCAACAGGCAGGGATGGGGAGAGCTCACACACACACAATATTTGTGTGTGTGTGAGGGGGTGTTTTCTGGTTTGTTTATTTTGATGGTGACAGGGAAGGCAGGGAGAGGGAGAAATTGCCATCTCTTCAAGGGGCCTTTAAGACCTTTTAGCGATCTAGGAGACATTCACACACACACACACACACACACAAACACACACACACACTCCAAGCCCTACAGGCTCCTCCCCTGCATTGAATCAGGCTCTGCCTTCATGCCTGGGCACATTGAAGCGGCTGCCACATCTGTCCCAAATTCATTTCGAAATCCAACAGCGAAAACAACACTGTGAAGCGTGGTTCCTCCCTCTCCTTCACCTCCTTGAGAGCTAAACACTCCAGACAACCTCGCCATCATTACAACGTCAGTCCACCTTTCTTTGGAGGATTTTCCCCTGCTCTTTTCTTTTGTGCTGAATGTTTGTTCTAGAAGACATGCTGGTGTGAATTCTGACGTGTAATGAGCCAAGACTGGCCTGTGTGATGTGCCTTCCTATGGCCTTGTGATGAAGGCTAGGCACGTCGCTAATGGGACGTCCATTTACGCGGGCTGGAAGAGGCTGCACACCTCTGTGCATGCTTGCTAGCCCAGCTCGCTAGCCCAGCTCGCTAGTCCAGTTCGCTAGCTCAGCTCGCTAGTCCAGTTCGCTAGCCCAGCTTGCTAGCCCAGCTCGCTAGCCCAGCTCGCTAGTCCAGCTCGCTAGCTCAGCTCGATAGCCTAGCTCGCTAGCCCAGCTCGCTAGCCCAGCTCGCTAGCCCAGCTCGCTAGTCCAGCTCGCTAGCTCAGCTCGCTAGCTCAGCTCGCTAGCCCAGCTCGCTAGCTCAGCTCGCTAACTCAGCTAGATAGCCTAGCTCGCTAGCCCAGCTCGCTAGCCCAGCTCGCTAGCCCAGCTCGCTAGCTCAGCTCGCTAGCCCAGCTCGCTAGCTCAGCTCGCTAGCCCAGCTCGCTAGTCCAGCTCGCTAGTCCAGCTCTCACAGTCACGAGGGGAAACCCAGAAGCACACACACAAGCCTCACACATCTGCATCTCTCAGCGTCAACACCGGCCTGCTGAAAGGAGCCACGCGGCGTCTTGAACACAGCTAACGTCTGTCTGGGCAGATGAGAAAACGATCGCAGGGTTTTCTTTCAGCTCCGGAGAGACGAGAGGGGGTCTGACTCGGCTGGTTGAGTCTGGGAGGGGGTCTGACTCGGCTGGTTGTGTCTGGGAGGGGGTCTGACTCGGCTGGTTGAGTCTGGGAGGAGGTCTGACTCGGCTGGTTGAGTCTGGGAGGGGGTCTGACTCGGCTGGTTGAGTCTGGGAGGGGGTCTGACTCTGCTGGTTGAGTCTGGGAGGGGGTCTGACTCGGCTGGTTGAGTCTGGGAGGGGGTCTGACTTGGCTGGTTGAGTCTGGGAGGGGTCTGACTCGGCTGGTTGAGTCTGGGAGGGGGTCTGACTCTGCTGGTTGAGTCTGGGAGGGGGTCTGACTCGGCTGGTTGAGTCTGGGAGGGGGTCTGACTCGGCTGGTTGAGTCTGGGAGGGGGTCTGACTCGGCTGGTTGAGTCTGGGAGGGGGTCTGACTCGGCTGGTTGAGTCTGGGAGGGGGCTGGCAGGAGCGTCGGCGGTGGGGGAGCGACGCACCAGCTGGACCAGCCCGTCCTGCTCCAGCCTGCACAGCGTGAGACAGAGGACGAACATAGTAGGAGGGGATCTCTGAGACAGACAGACAGACAGACAGATAGACAGGCAGATAGACAGATAGACAGATAGACAGACAGACAGGCAGACAGGCAGACAGGCAGATAGACAGATAGACAGACAGGCAGATAGACAGACAGGCAGACAGGCAGACAGACAGGCAGATAGACAGACAGACAGACAGACAGGCAGATAGACAGACAGACAGACAGGCAGACAAACAGGCATACATACAGCCAGCCAGACAGACAGACAGACAGACAGACAGACAGAGAGGCAGACAGTCAGACAGACAGATAAACAGGCAGGCAGGTAGACAGGCATGTAGACAGGCATGTAGACAGGCAGCCATGAAAATACAATGCTGTTGAATGAGCAACCACGGTATCATAAGAAAAATTAACGCTCATCCTCATTCAAGCCTTGTGTCAGCAATTACACCTTCAACAACACGTAAACAAGTTCAGGTGAACATACGAACAAAACACTGACAGAAACCTCGCCTCATCTCACCACCCCCCTCCCCCCCCCCCCCTCCCCCTCCCCCCCCCCCCCCCCTCCCATCCCCCCCCCCCCCCCCCCCCCATCCCCTGGCAGCTTGTGTGACCTCCCATGAACAAAGTTCAACAGTAACCGATGATGACAACATCCTCAACTGGCCAGGAAGCCCCTGCTGGAGGGACGCTAGCTCAGATTAGCGGCTCATCCCTCGTTGAAAAGAACCCCTGGCACCGTGCCCCGCGCTCCCGCATATAAACCAACCACGCTCTCGTGAGAACGAGGGAGCTGGGAGGGCTCAGTGCTATGGTTAGCGTTAGCTTCACCAGCCAACTGTTGCCTCTCCCCTCAGCTCAGAGTGAATGAAGAGAAGCTCCTGTGAGACTGTTTCCTGAGAGAAGCTCCTGTGAGACTGTTTCCTGAGAGCAGCTCCTGTGAGACTGTTTCCTGAGAGAAGCTCCTGTGAGACTGTTTCCTGAGAGAAGCTCCTGTGAGACTGTTTCCTGAGAGAAGCTCCTGTGAGACTGTTTCCTGAGAGCAGCTCCTGTGAGACTGTTTCCTGAGAGCAGCTCCTGTGATACTGTTTCCTGAGAGCAGCTCTTGTGAGACTGTTTCCTGAGTCTGAGAGAGAAGCCGACTGGAGAAGGACACAGGGTTGATCAGGAAGGAGATTACTTGAGATTCGTGCCAAGGGTGATACCACACTTCCAGGCGCAACTTGTTATGAATTCTAAAATATACAAT
>NC_090053.1:20511720-20546965 GCF_038355195.1 Osmerus mordax
TGTCGTGACAGGTTCTGCCGCTTCTCTTCTAAAAATGTAATTGGCAACCTGAAAGAAAAGCAAATATTGAACTTAAGCCTAAAATAAAAATCATTTTCTACTCCACTAACAGGACCACACACATACACACATACACACCGTCACAGTCAGTCAGTCAGGCAGTCACACATACACACATACACACACACTTCTGTTCCACAGAAAACCCAGCCACATCCTGCAGCTCTCTCCCAGGATGTGGGAGCCCTCCTGGGATACCTTCAGGTACAGTGACAAGATGGATGCCTTGTTGAAGTTTTCACCTTCGCAGAAACACAACGCGGAGGGCTCCAGACAAGACAGTGCATGGCTGCTTGTAAACTCAACGTGCTACACGGCCAGAGGACTGTGAGGTCAACGTGCAACACAGCCAGAGGACTGTGAGGTCAGGAGGACAGGAGGACAGGAGTGCAGCCAGAGGGCAGCCTGTTGAAGAGGCACAGACAGAACAACCACAGCTCTGAGGTAGAACAGGAGGAGATCCAGCATCAGCAGATTGGCCCACGGTCGGGTTCTATACATTCCTTGGCCGGGCTCCTCTGGAGTCTGAGGTGAGAGCTGTGGAGGACTGGAGGACTGGAGGGTGGGAGGACTGGAGGGCTGGAGGGGCTGGAGGACTGGAGGACTGGAGGGTGGGAGGGCTGGAGGGCTGGAGGGCTGGAGGGCTGGAGGGCTGGAGGGCTGGAGGACTGGAGGGCTGGAGGGCTGGAGGGCTGGAGGACTGGAGGGCTGGAGGGCTGGAGGGCTGGAGGGCTGGAGGACTGGAGGGCTGGAGGGCTGGAGGGCTGGAGGACTGGAGGACTGGAGGACTGAAGGACTGGAGCTGGAGGACTGGAGGGCTGGAGGGCTGGAGGACTGGAGGGCTGGAGGACTGGAGGACTGGAGCTGGAGCTGGAGCTGGAGGACTGGAGGACTGGAGGGTGGGAGGGCTGGAGGGCTGGAGGGCTGGAGGACTGGAGGTCTGGAAGACTGGAGGACTGGAGGACTGGAGGGCTGGAGGACTGAAGGGCTGGAGGACTGGAGGGCTGGAGGACTGGAGCTGGAGGGTGGGAGGGCTGGAGGACTGGAGGACTGGAGGACTGGAAGACTGGAGGACTGGGGAATGGAGGGCTGGAGGACTGGAGGACTGGAGGGCTGGAGGGCTGGAGGACTGGAGGACTGGAGGACTGGAGGGCTGGGGGAATGGAAGGCTGGAGACTGGAGGACTGGAGGACTGGAGGACTGGAGGACTGGAGGGCTGGAGGGCTGGAGGACTGGAGGGCTGGAGGGTGGGAGGCTGTATGGTTAGAGGGTCGGAGGGCCACGACCTGGGTTTGATAATCTAATGATATTAACCCATTGTTACCACATTCACCACCCTTTGCCAGTTGCTGAACAAAAAAGGAATGATCCTATAAATCAATTAATTAATTCCATATCAAATATTATATTTTCTGCAACAAATAATCTGTCACACCCTCAGCAGTCCTGAAGTCCTGCAGGTCTGTTTACACCAGTATAACAAAACAATTGTTCCAACTCCTTTATGAAGTATGAAATGAAATGAGATTGCAGTGGAACCCATTCTGGTGCGTTTGGTTTTTGACAGGAAGGAATCGCCTGTGTTGCCTTGTTTACCATTTGCAGAATAAAAGTAAACCGCTGACAAAAAAAGAAAAAAAAAAATTGACAGTAAAATGCAACGACTGTGTGGTTTTCTCCATAACCATATTTTTGGGGCTAATTTTGTGCCAAACTTGATTTGTTTCAACAAATATTTACAATATGGGTAACAGTGCACTCAGTGTTAAATTGTGCTTTCGGATAGTTTGAAATGTTATTTACTTTGTAATATACAGTAATGTGTTTTTTCTGCGTAGGTTACAATATCATTTTTCATGGTTGAAATTTTCCATTTTCATTGACCTTGAAAACACATTCTGCTCTTTTTCACTCTCTACTCACTGGCATGGAGGCCATACTGAAGACTGGCTGCAGTCTGACCATATTCTTATAACATGCATCTGCTCGCACACAAAAACAATAAAATAATATTAAGAAGCACAGAGTGTGTTTTAAGAAACATCAAAGAAGAACTCTGAAGCCTTAAGTTCAGTAGATTCTTTAATTAACCAGTTTTTCATTTGAATAACATGACATGATTAGACTTGCCGGTGGTCTCGAGCAGTCAGTGGAAGCTGTCTTGGGCTCAGACTCCCACCATGAATGTTTGGACACCGAAAAACAGGATTTCGTGACATTTTTGTCAAGCAGGAGATCAAATCTGAACATCGTCGTTGATGTATGCAGGGGTCTCTCTGAGGTGAGGATCCGCACACCACACACCTGTGGACCACACACACCTGCTGTGTGCACCACACACACCTGCAGTGTGCACCAGGAAGGAGGCCCTGACTGGCTCTAATGGGAACATGCTTTGTGGGGCAACAAGTAGAGCATTTGGAACTTCTTCCCAATTTGACATCGTTTAGCTGTCACTGCATGAGATAAAAGCATCAAGTTTGTACTTCCAGCTCAACCTTGATACCTGTTTGAGTGTATTCCTGGCGTAGACAGCCTTGTGGGTCTTAGACTGATGGATGTATTCGCTTTGTCTATAAAGGCTGTAAAGTCTAAAACGGTCAGGCCAAACCAGCGTCCACCGTAGAACACTCCAGGCAGGGCTGAGGAACACGGTGAGGAACACGGTGTCCAGAGCACACGCTGAGAGGGAAAATCTTCTGAGGTCAGGAACTACAATGCAGTAAAACTCAACAACGTTGTTTTTCCCTGAAGTTGTGGCTTTGGTTTTTGTCTGGCTCAGCTCGACCACCCTCCCCTCCCCCTCCCCCTCCCCCCCCACCTCCCCCTCCCCAGTACAGTGGAGATCCTGAGGTATGCACACAACTACAAAAGACCAGTTTCCTCATGTGCTGGAGTTTTGGCTTGGTCAACATGATGGCTGAACACTGCAAGGGTTGAGGAAGATGGTGCTGATTCAGGGCAACAGCTGTGGAACAGAGGAGCAACATTGTTAAAGAGAGTAGCCTGGCTATAACCTGAACCTGTTCAATATTACCACTGACATGGCATGTGTGAAGGAGATTGAATGATTAGAATGTTGTTCTGTTTCTTGTAATACAGTTAGGGATGATAGGAAAGTTACAGATAGGAAATAAATACAAAGTTATATTGTAAAGAAATTATGCTTGGAAAAAATATTGAACGATCATCCTCTCAAAGTTGGTTTTAACTTCTCTGAGGAAAAGGTTTGTGTGTTTTCCAAAACATTTTTTACAATTCATGGCAAGTGAGTACAAAGCAGTAATAGTTAACCACTGCAAAAGAATGAAAATAACAATTTTCATCCATCATAAATGATATTATGGAAAGTTAGAAAAATCTTGTAAAAGCTCTGATTGTCAGAGACGACTCAATTCATGAAGTCATAAAAGACAAATATTTCGGTTGTATTTTTCCAGGCTGTTTCAAAGTCAGTTGCTTGCAACAGAGGGCTCTTGAAAAACATAAAACACAATGACAGTTGAGCATAACTCATTCGGCAATCAAATTCAAGTAACTCTGAATCCTGTGTACACCAAAGTAGCCGACAGTAATACGACAAGAGCACTGGTCCAAAATAGTGGATGGCCGTTGGGTGTAATGGTCAGTAATGGCATGTGGTCTGGACCAGTCTCCCATCACACGGTTCTTCCTGTCCACACACACACTGAGAAGGGAAGGCTTCCTCGCTGCGTTGCTGAAAACCCATCACCCCCTCACCTCTCTGCAGTATGTGAGGTTTGGTCTCTCCTCTCTCTCTCTCTCTCTCTCTCTCTCTCTCTCTCTCTCTCTCTCTCTGTGTCCTCTCTCTCTCTCTCTCTCTCTCTCTTTCTCTCTCTCTCTCTCTCTCTCTCTCTCTCTCTCTCTCTCTCTCTCTCTCTCTCTCTCTCTCTCTCTCTCTCTCTCTCTCTCTCTGTGTCCCTCTCTCTCTCTCTGTGTCCCTCTCTCTCTCTGTGTCCCTCTCTCTCTGTGTCCCTCTCTCTCTCTCTCTCTCTCTCTCTCTCTCTCTCTCTCTCTCTCTCTCTCTCTCTCTCTCTCTCTCTCTCTCTCTCTCTCTGTCCCTCTCTCTCTCTCTCTGTCCCTCTCTCTCTCTCAGTCCCTCTCTCTCTCTCTCTCTCTCTCTCTCTCTCTCTCTCTCTCTCTCTCTCTCTCTCTCTGTGTCCCTCTCTCTCTCTCTCTCTGTCTCTCCTCTCCTCTCTCCCTGTATCTCTCATTCTCTGTTTCTCTCTCTCTTTCTGTTTCTCTCTCTCTCTTTCTGTGTCTCTCACTCTCTTTCTGTTTCTCTCTTCCTCTATCATTCCCCATCCCTACCGTGGCCCGCAATGTGTCTTTATATTTGAGGCAACATCTGAAACAAAAGTAGAATTATGGGTCTGGCTTGGCACTGAGAGAGCCCTGACCCAGGCCTGTGGCTTTCTCAGTACAGACCAGAGAGAGAGAAAGAGAGAGAGAGAGGTGAGGTGGGGAGAAGAATTTGTGTGAATCTAGCTGTGTATTCGAAGAGAAACCCTGACCGCAGCTAATTTGAATGTGTCATTAGCAGGAAAGGGGGGATCTAAACTTGGGCTGGCCGGCGAAAGGGATAAAGCCACACGTTCAAGAAGACACCACTTGTTTTCCCTCGTTTGTTGAGAGACTTGGGGGAGAACAGCACGCGGCCCACAGCCTCCAGAGTAACACTGCACTTATCACCTCGTAAATCTTCACTTCCCCATCGCCCTTCCAAGGCACTGAGCTATTGTATCTTGGAGCAACCATAACCTCTCTCACTTGAACTCGGAAGCCATCAGACCTACAAGCCGTCTGGCATCCCAGTCTTGCTGAGGTCAATCTCCTGGTCGACTGCTTCATCACGTTCTCACGGTTGACAGTCGACGCTCGACCCCAAACCCCCGGCCCTGATCATCTCTGACACCTCGAACGGGACACTCTCTCTCTGTCCACTCCGGGACAAATGTCCTGCTTCTGTGGATGGTTTTGGAGTCCGTTCAAGAGAAGGCCAACCCTGCAGCCGCGAGGGTGCATACTACGTGCTTCAACGTGCATGGCATGACATCCTCTTATTAGTATACACAGACAGCCCAAGCACGCCCACACAGAAACAAACGGCGGAAGATGGATTCCACCATGAAGTGGGACGGATCCCTCCGAAAGTAAAACAATCAGCGAAGAAGTCTTCTTCCTGGGTACCCGTGAGTTTCCTGCTGATGGTCAGAGTTCTACTGTGTGGTCTCCAACCCTGTTTAGACCTGGCAGGAGACAACTGTACAATTAGGTCCGCCATGTTACGCAGTCGTTGCGTACAGAGAGAGGTTCCTGTCAATGGACCAAGGCTCCTGATGTTTACCTCTGGAACTTCTCACCAGCCACCACCCCACCTCTATTATGATGATTGTGTGATGCAGTTTGAATAACACAGCCCTGACCCCAGAAGACACCTGTGTTTATGGAAGTGTAGATCCGGGGTGGGAAGGGTTTACGGTATTCCGGAGTGACAGTTGAAGGCCAAGCTGGATTTCCAAGCCCAGAGACCTCACCAGAAGTGTATGTGTTTTTGGGCTGAGGTCAGTGGTGTCGTTAGACCTGGGCTTCCGGGACTTAAGCTCCGGGTCTTTTTGTACTAGCCCTGTGTCTTCTGATCCATTTCCAATAATATATTTGTATTATTTAGCTTAACGGAATTGCTTCGCGATTATATACAGACATCTATTACTACTTGCGTGTCTTGCAATCATATGAATGAAAAAAACTATTATGAACTATGAAAATGACTAAATGTAAATGTAAACTGTTGAGAAATCACTGTGCCGACCAAGTTTGTCTTGCTAAGTTCACAGCCCAAAACATTTCTTCTTCTTCCATGACACATAAAATACCAGTGCAGGATACCCCTGAGACAACAGCCTTAATCTTCTTAATTCTGTGGGCGGGAATCGATCGATAAATTTCCCCCAAAACAAAAGAATCTGTTGTCTCTACATCAGCTTGGTGATGCCCTCGCTCGCCCACCAGACTGGGAAGGAGAGACGGAGCACAATGCTAGTGAGAGGGAGGTCTCCCATCTGTGTCCAGCCTGACAAAGCTAACTTTGGGGTGACATGTTGGAGCCATTACATTTACATTTACATTTATTCATTTAGCAGACGCTTTTATCCAAAGCGACTTCCAAGAGACTTCCATTACCCAGCGAGACCCCTCTCTGCTCCCTCAGCAGGGGCCGGAGATGGACACAGACCCCTCTCTGCTCCCTCAGCAGTGGCCGGAGATGGACACAGACCCCTCTCTGCTCCCTCAGCAGTGGCCGGAGATGGACACAGACCCCTCTCTGCTCCCTCAGCAGGGGCCGGAGATGGACACAGACCCCTCTCTGCTCCCTCAGCAGGGGCCGGAGATGGACACAGACCCCTCTCTGCTCCCTCAGCAGGGGCCGGAGATGGACACAGACCCCTCTCTGCTCCCTCAGCAGGGGCCGGAGATGGACACAGACCCCTCTCTGCTCCCTCAGCAGGGGCCGGAGATGGACACAGACCCCTCTCTGCTCCCTCAGCAGGGGCCGGAGATGGACACAGACCCCTCTCTGCTCCCTCAGCAGGGGCCGGAGATGGACACAGACCCCTCTCTGCTCCCTCAGCTGGGGCCGGAGATGGACACAGACCCCTCTCTGCTCCCTCAGCAGGGGCCGGAGATGGACACAGACCCCTCTCTGCTCCCGGGGTTCCTGAGAGGAACCCCCGTGACTGAGTGGATCTCTCCGGTGTCGAGAAGCAGCTTAGTCTCACTGCCCTACAGTCTCGTGGCACGTCCTTGAGACCGAAGCCATGGAAACCGCCGTGGTCGCTTAGCATCGGCCAACCAAAAGCATCCCTCTCACAAAATCCACAATGCGTCGGGATTTCTCACTCCCTCCTACAATTACCAGTACCACACACAGTCCATTTGAAAATGAAGCCGCTGTTCCACTGTGTGCTAAAAGCATCAGCTGGTACATCCATTTGATCCGTGATTGGCAATAAGCACTTTGTGAAATGATGTGTTCGCTTGAATCTAGTTACTTTGGGGAAATGGATCTGTGTGCGGATGGAATGAACGTGTGTGCTGATGATGTTGTGACACACAGTCAGACGCCGCTACCACTTCCCCAGTTACAAAGCCCTGTGACTGGGGGTGGATAGACAGTAAAACATATTTGTCTGTAAAGCTGGGTGAATGTGGTGAAACTTCCACAAATGCAATTATTTAGCAGGCTGTTTGCGTGACTTAGAGCCTTTGGCTTTGTGGATGAACAGTATTAACAGTTGAAATCTCGGCCGTGCATCAGCTGGTCTTACTGAACAGTGAGCTGGACGGTTATATTTGTGTCCAGATGGTGACCAGTGACCAGTCCAAGCTCCACCATCTACCCACATTTGGTGCTCAGGCGTGGGGGGGCTGGACAGACGGTCCTGGTCAGGTGGCGTGTGGGTCCAGCCTGGTGCCCACAGGACAGGGCAGAATTAGCCAATGAAAAGAAGCAGCCACATCCACAATCTGCACACATAATAACACACTCTCAGGTTCAGTAATCACATAATAACACACTCTCAGGTTCAGTAATCACACTTTGAGGAACATACAGAAGGACGTCTGGCCTCACACACTACTGAGGGCTTTTTATAGGTTCTGTACCTGTCAGTGTCAGGGACTCCATGGTCTCTGGGCAGAAAGGCCTTCCGCCTCCGCTGACACCCAGGCCTTCCGCCTCCGCTGACACGCAGGCCTTCCGCCTCCGCTGACACGCAGGCCTTCCGCCTCCGCTGACACCCAGGCCTTCCGCCTCCGCTGACACGCAGGCCTTCCGCCTCCGCTGACACGCAGGCCTTTCGCCTCCGCTGACACGCAGGCCTTCCGCCTCCGCTGACACGCAGGCCTTCCGCCTCCGCTGACACCCAGGCCTTCCGCCTTTGCTGACACGCAGGCCTTCCGCCTCCGCTGACACCCAGGCCTTCCGCCTTTGCTGACACCCAGGCCTTCCGCCTCCGCTGACACCCAGGCCTTCCGCCACCGCTGACACCCAGGCCTTCCGCCACCGCTGACACCCAGGCCTTCCGCCTCCGCTGACACCCAGGCCTTCCGCCTCCGCTGACACCCAGGCCTTCTGCCTCCGCTGACACGCAGGCCTTCTGCCTCCGCTGACACCCAGGCCTTCCGCCTCCGCTGACACCCAGGCCTTCCGCCTCCGCTGACACCCAGGCCTTCCGCCTCCGCTGACACCCAGGCCTTCCGCCTCCGCTGACACGCAGGCCTTCTGCCTCCGCTGACATGCAGGCCTTCTGCCTCCGCTGACATGCAGGCCTTCTGCCTCCGCTGACACGCAGACCTTCCGCCTCCGCTGACACGCAGGCCTTCTGCCTCCACTGACACCCAGGCCTTCCGCCTCCACTGACACGCAGGCCTTCTGCCTCCGCTGACACCCAGGCCTTCTGCCTCTGCTGACACCCAGGCCTTCTGCCTCCGCTGACACGCAGGCCTTCTGCCTCCGCTGACAGAATGTGAGACCTCCCTCTCACTAGCATTGTTAATAGCAGCAAGTCTGCTATTAATTGTGACCAAGAGAACATCCACCAGACTTGTTCTATTCTTCATTTCGTCCCACAGAAATACACATTCATGCTCTCTCTCTCTCTCTCTCTCTCTCTCTCCCTCTATCACAATATCTCTCTCTCCTCTCTCCTCTCTTTCTCCTCTACCCTCTCTCTCTCCTCCCTCTCTCTTTCTCCCCCCTATCTCTCTCTCTCTGCTCTCTCTCTCCTCTCCCCCATCTCTCTCTTTGTCTCTCTCTCTCTCCCTCTCTATCCCTTTCCTCTCTCTTCCCTCTTTCTCTTTCTCTTTCTCTCTCACACTTTCTCTCTCACTCCTCTCTCTCTCTTTCTCTCTCTCTCTCTTACACTCTCTCCCTCTCTCTCCCTTTCCTCTCTCTCTCTCTCTCTCTCTCTCTCTCTCTCTGTCCTCTCTCTCTCCCCCCTTCCTCTCTCTCTTCTCTCTCTACAGTAGTTTAGTCAGACAGCATTTTCCACAGGACGCAGCCGCAAGCTGAAAACCCTGCGGACCGCGTCATCACCTAGGAATCTGAGAAATACCAAAAAGTCTGAGTTTTATTACAAAAATCATCTGTGAGCACAAACAAATGTTGAGCACAAACATGTATTTTAATTGAGAAGGCAGATGGAGGCCAGCTCAGGCTGGATCACAGTAAATGGGGACTGGTGGAAAACAAAGGCTCCGTGTCCAACCGCGGCCCTCCATCTCTGTCGCTGTGTCTCTCAGACGGGCTCAGGGCTTGGAACCCACAACCCACTCAAACAGAAATTCCCATTGTTGCCTCAGCGGTTCAGACGGAGTGGTACGCAGGAACAAGTTGTCTTGAGGTTTTGAGGGAGATGCTGTTTACCCAGTTCATCATGGCTGTTGTGTTTCGTCTGCTGCTGTCTGAGGACCAGACATCCAGTCAGCGGTTACTCTCAGAGCTTCCATGATGAGGTCACCGAGAGAGCAACCTCGCGTTCGCGACACGGTATAGGTAACACAGGGGTGGATGGGAACCCGATTTCGCCTTGCGTGAAATAAACTAAAGGAAGTGACATCATCACGACACAGTGTCTCCAGTCTTGGTATTGTCTGTCGCTCTGGGTAATCTGGTGGGTGAGACATCATGATCGACATGGAAACAGTCTCCACAGACAACACAGGAGGGATCTGGTCGGTTTGGAGTTTCGGTTGATCCGAGCCTCTCTGTTGAAGTCTCTGTCTGTTCCAGGCCTCGCCGTGGTAACGGGATCTCCTGTTTAATAGTTTACTGTAGCAGGGGAAACAGAGCAAGGGGTTTCCAGCCTGCCAGGCTGCTGGTAAACGTTTGTCCCAGTCACCACAGTAAAGGAAGAGCAGGGGTGGAGGGGTGTGGAGGGGTGGAGGGGGAGGAGGGGGGTGGAGGGGTGTGGAGGGGTGGAGGGGGTGGAGGGGGGCAGCTTTCCCCTTCCCTGGGTAGAGGCAGAGAGATGAGGGGATTCCTGAGGACTGACTGGTGTATCGCCCCCCTCCTTTTGTCAGGAACTTATTTTTGAACGGATCTTTAAAGTGTGTGCTACTAGTGAACGAAATGAACTGAATCCTCCCCCAAAAAGATTTGTTTGTTTGAGTCTCTGCCCAAGCTCATGATATTGCCGAATTGAAGGAACTGAAAGAAAGTTGGAAGCAGTCCAGAATTGTTTCTGCCAGTTCTTCAAGTTCGTTCAGTTCACCAATCCGTTTCGGGAACGAGAGATCACAATCATCTTGTTCGCAAATAGTTGAATGAATCCGATATAAGAACAAATCGTTTGTGAATGACAGAATCAGCCGAACAGCCTCTCCCTGGCCCCTGGGCTGAATGCTTGTTTACAGAGCCTGAAAGGAGAGTTGAAAAAAAAGGAATGATCCATTTCATTCATGTTCTCCTCCCCACTTGAACACAGCAACAGAATGAACGGCCCCACTTCCTGGTCTGGTCACATTGGGAGACGTCAGGCACTGCCTGCCTCGGTGGCACAGCGGAGAGCCTGCTGGGACCAGGGAAACACTGGAACACAGAAGTTGACGCTTTGTTCTGTTGTTTAAAGGAGGGCGTGTGTGTGTCGTTTAATGTGTGTGTGTGTGTGTGTGTGTATGTGCATGTGTGTCTTTGCGAGTGCTTGACTAAAAGTGTGTGTGTGTGCATGTGTGTGTGTGTGTGTGTATATATATAACTGATTGCCTGTCTAAAAGTGTGTGTGTGTACAGCAGGGAGTGTGTGTGTGTGTACAGCGGGGAGTGCGGCAGCTCCAAAGACCCTCCGCGCCACCAGGAGGTCAGAGGTCACGGTCCTGTGGCCCTGAGCTCCGCGCTGACAGAGAAGCTGCCCCCGAACACAGCAGCCAGGCACACTCAGCCAGCACAGGGTTAAACATTAACTTCCCAAGCTTTTGTCCGAACCAGTCCCACAACAAAAACCACATTGATGGATCTCCCAAACCCTCTTATTAACAAAAGGAGACAGGCATGCTTTTGAAAAGCAAATGCAAGGCATTAATAACGATCAGCAATAGCAGGACAACGTTTTTTTTTTTTTTTTTTTTTACCACACAGAAATTCCACAGCCTGTTTGCTTACTTCAAAGACCCCGGGGTTCATTAGTATCAGATACGACGTTCGTCTGCCTGCGGTTACTGCAGAGCTAAATCAAGACACTCTTAACGATCCAGAGACACAACAATGTTAATCAGTCAAAGATGGAACTATGCTAATAGGATTGAATGACCGGGAGTACACATTGTGACTCAGATCGATGCTGAGTAATATCATTTTCTTTTTTACACCCTTATAAATCCTCTCCCCCGGAGGTTGGACTGTTGATGCCTCTGAACTGGGGGATAATTCTTCAAATCCCACGTGTCATAAACAGGGTGTATACCAAGACAGCGGTCTAGAACAATAGCAAATGATGAAATCATTTGTTTTGTTGTCTTGATTATTCTATTGGAGAGCGCTGTCATGGATCGATGTATCCTCGTCCATAAATGTTTTTATCTTAAGAAAGTTTGTCTCACAAACACAGTGGAATAAAGCTCAAACACGCACATCAATCTTGGAACGTGACATACTTCCACATCATCAAGAAATGAGACGATAAAGACTGTGATATTTCCCATGACAAGATCACTGCCGTATCACTGGGTTTGGGTCTCACCTAAAGAAGTGTCAGGCTGACACATCCTTTCTCTGATAGGAAATGAGCTCTCTCTCCAGTCTCCTGAATGATTCAGTCATGAATTAGTGGGTGTGATTTCAGTCAGTGTAAAGTGCTGATTGCTTGTGTCAGGTTCTCTGGACAGGTGCGAGAAGAGCTCCAAACAATGACACACCTGACACCACATCTCCAGACACACGGCGTGTAATGGTTTCCTCCTAACCCCCGTGCCAAAACAAGACCTGTGCACGCCCTCCCAGGGGCGGGGGGGGGGCAGCCCTCCCGGGGGCGGGGGGGGGCAGCCCTCCCAGGGGCGGGGGGGCAGCCCTCCCAGGGGCGGGGGGGCAGCCCTCCCGGCCGGTCCGGGGAGCTGCGAGGCGGGAGCTGCGAGGCGGGACACAGCGGGCTGGCTCCTCTGGGGGAGGACAGTAGGGTGTGTGTACACAGACACAGACAAAACAACACAGCGGCCAGCGCGGCGAGCCACAGGGCTGTTTCCCCTGCGAGGGAACGCGAAACGTCAGGGTCAAGAGGGCGGTGATGTCAGCAGGGCTCGAGAGGAGGACTGGTGGGGCTGGAGACCGTGTCGGGCTACGCGCGGGCATGCCTGGGACAAACCTCTCGAGGGCTGATGACCTCACAGGCTTCGTAGGAGGACGGCAGATTGAAAGTGCAGATATTTCGAGTGCACGGCCTTCTGATGGTCCGCATGCTGTGAGATACTCACCAGAGAGGTGTGGTCATCCAACCTGTTCTCCATAGAGCCTGATGATGGAGCCAGTTCCTCATGACTCAGCCCGGTCTGGGGGTGAGACCCGCTCCACATCAAACCTTTCCTCAACCGTAGTGTGTCGTGGGATCCATATTTAAAGGATGGAGATGTACGTTGTCTAAAAATGTAGAGTTACAGCCTTCTTTGAGGGAACTGGATTGTGTTTGGATGGTACTGTGTGAGCAGACTTGGCACGAGGCCTGACTCTGTCTGCTCGGGGTCCATTGTCCTCTTTCCTTCAAAAAACGTTTGCATTTTAAGACCTCATGCTACGGAGAAAAAATACTTTTGTAGGAATTGTTCTAATTTTCAACAGGCATGCCTTTTATCTTTTGAAGTGGCATTTCCCATTATCGGCTATTTACAAACCTAGCAACCAGTATGTCATTTGGCACATGGTAATTCTCTTCAATAAACAATGTGCTTTTACTCTGATGAAGAACACATTTCTTCTAAATGTCACCCCGGGTTAGCTAACCCCCCGGGCCATAAAAGTGGAATCAATACGAGTCTGTCAAGTAAAAACCATCTCGCTCATCCAACATGAAAAGGGGGACTTTACAACCTGAGGTCACTATCTATTTCCAGAAAACAAGAACTCCGACTCCCAGCATGCATCTGGTCGTACATTGCGGACATGTTGTCCAAAAAAACCGACGTGTCAGTTTGATGTTTACTTCAGACGCACCAACATCAGAGAGACTGTGTGTTGAATTTTCATGAAGGGCAGCGCTGTGCTGTGTTCTCTGCTGTGATTGGTCCGTTGGCACAACCTGGCAACAGTCAGGCAGTAAGTTATGGAGGGTCACACTTGTGTGTTTTGGTGTTTTCTCTGGGTCAAGGTGGAGCCCCTTTGTGATTGGTGGACTGACTCTCACTGATCCGACCTCTGTATGGTCGCTTTCACTGTCACTGTAGTAACTGTACTGTGAAGTAGTAACTGTAATATATATACTGTAGTAACTGCAGTAACTGTGCAGTACAGTAGTAACTGCAGTAACTGTGCAGTAGTAACTGCAGTAACTGTGCAGTACAGTAGTAACTGCAGTAACTGTGCAGTACAGTAGTAACTGCAGGACCTGTACAGTAGTAACTGCAGTAACTGTGCAGTACAGTAGTAACTGCAGTAACTGTGCAGTACAGTAGTAACTGCAGTAACTGTGCAGTAGTAACTGCAGTAACTGTGCAGTACAGTAGTAACTGCAGTAACTGTGCAGTAGTAACTGCAGTAACTGTGCAGTACAGTAGTAACTGCAGTAACTGTGCAGTACAGTAGTAACTGCAGTAACTGTACAGTAGTAACTGCAGTAACTGTGTAGTACAGTAGTAACTGCAGTAACTGTACAGTACTGTAGTAACTGCAGTAACTGTGCAGTACAGTAGTAACTGCAGTAACTGTGCAGTAGTAACTGCAGTAACTGTGCAGTACAGTAGTAACTGCAGTAACTGTACAGTACAGTAGTAACTGCAGTAACTGTGCAGTAGTAACTGCAGTAACTGTACAGTACAGTGGTAACTGCAGTAACTGTGCAGTACAGTAGTAACTGCAGTAACTGTGCAGTACAGTAGTAACTGCAGTAACTGTGCAGTACAGTAGTAACTGCAGTAACTGTACAGTACAGTAGTAACTGCAGTAACTGTGCAGTAGTAACTGCAGTAACTGTGCAGTACAGTAGTAACTGCAGTAACTGTACAGTGCAGTAGTAACTGCAGTAACTGTACAGTAGTAACTGCAGTAACTGTACAGTACAGTAGTAACTGCAGTAACTGTGCAGTACAGTAGTAACTGCAGTAACTGTGCTGTCCTGCATAGCTCCTTCCCAGATGAAGAGCGTTCAGGCCGCTGCAGAGCATGGAGAGATGCAGTCTGCTTGTGTCTGCAGTGATGTTCTGTGTATGTCTGCCATCTATTGGAGTACTGGGAAACACCATGTGATGACCAGTAAAGGGATGTGCATGTTGCTGAGAATGGGAACTGCAGAAGAACTATTTTAGGTGACTCATGTCCTTTGTAAACTCTTCATTCATTCATACATATTTCCATCAAGCAAAAACACAAAGACAAACTTTCCCTTGTGTCTGAATGTTTGCAATTCTCCAGTTATCTTGCTAATTCAACAGATGAAAAGTTAAGCCTGAGGTTTGGTGAGAGATGAAGTGAAACAGTGGCATTCTAGTAGTATCCATGCACAGCAACCTCCATCCCCCAAAAATCAGTTTCAGTAATGAGAAACAGTGGTTTGTAACTTCTCAACAAAAAAAATATAGAAATACCCCCAAATTTATTAAAAGAACTCACTTATATCCTGTAACATGTGTTGCGGTGCAGAGCGAAGGAGAGTGCCAGGAAAAAGAGGGAGCAGGCGACAGCCCAGCACGTGCCTCCCTGGGCCTTCTGGTCTCTGTCTCAGACCAGCCTCCTTCCAGACCAGCCTCCCTCCAGACCATCCTCCTTCCAGACCAGCCTCCTTCCAGACCAGCCTCCTTCCAGACCATCCTCCTTCCAGACCAGCCTCCCTATGCCCTCTGGTCTCTGTATCAGACCAGCCTCCTTCCAGACCAGCCTCCCTGGGCCCTCTGGTCTCTGTATCAGACCAGCCTCCTTCCAGACCATCCTCCTTCCAGACCAGCCTCCCTATGCCCTCTGGTCTCTGTATCAGACCAGCCTCCTTCCAGACCAGCCTCCCTGGGCCCTCTGGTCTCTGTATCAGACCAGCCTCCTTCCAGACCAGCCTCCCTCCAGACCAGCCTCCCTCCAGACCAGCCTCCCTCCAGACCAGCCTCCTTCCAGACCAGCCTCCCTCCAGACCAACCTCCCTCCAGACCAACCTCCCTCCAGACCAGCCTCCTTCCAGACCAGCCTCCCTCCAGACCAGCCTCCTTCCAGACCAGCCTCCTTCCAGACCAGCCTCCCTCCAACCCAGGACACAGGACCAGACCCATCACGAGGCCGATGACCAGACTCCAGCACCCCCAGAGCCCCCCCCCCCAGCCTGACACCACCGTGACCACTCACACAGAGCCCCCACACCATCGTGCCACAGCCCAGAACACAAACAAACAGGTTGGCTCCTCTCGTTACCACAGGGTCCACTCACCAGGCCCAGGGGGTGAGTCACAAGCTGGGCCTTCCAGCCTGAACAGCTCCCTCCTGGCTCCGGAGAGGAGTCGTCTGACTGGAGAGGGTTGATCATTTGTCCCCAGCACTTGTGTGTGGTTTGGTGGTGCTGCAGGGACTGCTGGAGGCCCTGGCATGTCCTGCTGTCCGTGTCCAGTCTGACGTCCAGTCTGTCAGCCAGCCTTCTGGACTTGGTCATGTCTTCCCACAGTCTGCAGGTCAGGACCAGCTTCAGACAGGACTGAGCATGTTTCCTCCTGTGCTCGCTTCCACGGGCACTCAGGCTCCTGAGAGAGCAGCCAAACAAGACTCGTAGGAGTGAATGCAGAGGGGGCTGATGGCAGATGGGTTTTGAAGTACACAGACACATACACACACAGACACACACACACAACCACAGACACACACACATACACACAGACACACATGTACGCGCATCAAAACGTACCACCACACACATCTTCCCCTTGTCATGTCACCCGCAAGGCTGACCTGTTCCTTTCTACTTCCTCCTCCCAGAATGCCCCTCACTCTCAGTGGTACCATCCGACCTGCGACAGGTTGCAGTCCTGTCGGATGCCCCCCCCCCTTCCCCACTCACTGTCTTTGAAGCGCCGGGGGGCTCTGATTGGGCACGGCCGCAGTGAGGATTGCAGCTCCGCAGTCGGAGCATGACTGGCATCAGTGATCAGTGACTGTGTGTGTGTGCTGTTCCCTGGCTGAGGGAGAGAGGAGATCTGGCTCACTGACACATGAGCTGTGTGGCTGCTGGGTCAGGACAGGTCCTCTTCACCTCCTCCTTGCCCTTCCCTCATCACGGTGGCAGGAGGTTGTTGGAGGGTCGCTTCCCCCATGTCCTTCACTTAAAACGTCCTCGGTGGATTTCCCCGCTAGCTCACCTTATAGGTGCGCCTACCGTGTAGGCTGAGGTCTTACCTGGGTTTGAATTGAGCCCTTTGCTGCATGTCTTCCCCTCTCTCCTTGCCTTTCCTGTCAATCTTAACTAACAAACCGTCCAACAAAGCATGATAAATGCCCCCCCCCCCCCCCCCCCCCCTTTAATTTTATTTTTATTTTTAATGAAATTGCTTCACTAAACGTGGATGTACAATCAGTCAATCGCTGTCAGAGGAAGTCTTAGGAGATACCCAGTGTGTCTTGGGCCTCAACATGTTCAACATGGACTGTAAGAACATCTATTTCGGCACATATAAAGCTTCTAATAGAAGAATAGGAAGACGCTTTTAAAAATAAGACTGTTTATTATAATAGCTCTATATGCAAAGCATACAGTTAGAATAAAATGAAAGACAAACCTGTATATGGATAAGAGTATTACATTCAACTATTTTATCACTCCAACTTAATACATGCAATTTCTATTCACATTACATCTTGGATATTTAATCTTGAACATGACAGCACAGTATATAAGGTGTCGTCTCATGTAGCTCTGGTAGCCAGATGCAGTAGAAGACTTAACCTCAGAGATAAGTGCTTTGTTTCCATAAACAAGGTTTCCAAGCAGCTAGTGGTTTGTTTTCATCCGATTAAGCATAGGTGAAGAACAGTTGTGTTTGAGGGATCATGCTTCTGTGTCTTGTCTCTCTTCTTTACAACCTCCATAAATTGTGTTTTTGTGTGTGTGTGTGTGTGTATGTGTGTGTGTGTGCATGTCAGGGTGTGTGCGCGTGTCTGTGTGTGTGTCATTTACTTGAACTTTGCCACTTGGGCATCCTTCATGGCATCCTCTGTCTGAGGTGATCCCGGAGGTTAAAGCCGCGCTGACACAGAGAATACTGGAGACGCAGAGAGTGGACATCTTCAGACAGGGAACACCGCGGCTGAAGCGAGCAGCCAACCTCCGCTCAGAACCAGAACTCTGACACGAAGATGTGGACGATGACCATGTTCCTGTGGGACACCACCCCCGCGTTGACGTAGTTCATGGTCAGCTTCAACGCCAGGTCCATGGGTCCGATCAGCGGTTTCACCTGCCGGACCACCCCTGAAGAAAGAACACACAGAGAGAGAAACACCAGGTGTGTAAGTCACGGTGTGAGCGGTCGGTGGGACCGGTCGGTCGTTCGGAAGCACACTTTGTTAACTCACAGACTCAGATCTCAAATCACACGGGAAGACCGTTAGGGATTCTGCTGGATCATCTGCCGTTACGAAACGAGAAGGGGGTTGTGTAAATGTCTTCTGACGTTCAGGCCAGCGCTGCTAACCAGTGCCTGGTGGCGAGCTGGCTTCACGCACAGAGATGAGTCTAAGTTCTCCTCACATGACTGACCTTCCCTCCCTCCCTCCCTCCCCGCCCCTCCCCTCCCCTCTCTTCCTCCACCTTAGAGGAGAGAGGATGCATCCCTCCCTCCCCTCCCCTCCCCTCTCTTCCTCCACCTTAGAGGAGAGAGGATGCATCCCTCCCTCCCTCCCCTCCCTTCACTCCCTCCCTCCCTCCTCTCCCTCCCCACCCCTCCCCTCCCCTCCTCTCCCTCCTCTCCCTCCTCTCCCTCCTCTCCCTCCTCTCCCTCCTCTCCCTCCTCTCCCTCCCCTCCCTCCCCTCCCCTCTCTTCCTCCACCTTAGAGGAGAGAGGATGCATCCCTCCCTTCGTCATGGCACTGCTGGTGTAAAACACATCACAACTAAGAGCCCAAGAATGACCAAACACTTGAGGAATTTGTTGGAAGCTCTCTTCAAGTGAACATGCGATTACAGGGCGACAAAGCGGCAGTGTTTACACAGGCTGTCAGCGGGCCTGTTCTCCCAGGAGGGCTGGTGACATCTCGTCTCCGTTCTGTTTGAACAGACATCAGCCCCCGAGCGCAGCCAGGCAGCACGATCTCCCTGCACTCCTCCAACCGTGCGTTCCCCCCCTCTCTCCCTCCCTCACTCTCCCCCGATCCCTCCCTTCTCTTTTGCTCACACTTTGATGTAGCAGCAGTGCAGTTCAAGCCAGGTATTTGGGATGGGTCGACTTTTCCGAGTTACAAAAAGTAACACGAATCACACACTTCAGTGATAAATAACTATCGCTCGAGTCAAACTGACATCAAGACGACGTGACACGTGATGACGTGTAGATGATGAGGCCGTCTCCGTGAGCTACTTGAACCAGTTAGAGCCATTCGGTCCCGTGCACCACGGGGCCGCCACGGGGGCCGCAGCGTCCTGTGAGAGACAGACGATGCTCCTCCTCATCCCTCGCCTCCTCTTTTCTTCTCTCTCCTTTCCGAGGGGGCTTGTTTGTGGCACCGTCGCTGTGGCCTACGAGGGTAAATGAGTCCCATGTGTTCGACGACGAGGAGCAGTCCCAGTCACGCGATACAGCCAGGGAGGCATTCCTTCAAGAATCCATCTTGAACTCCCGAACAGCAAGCCGTAGGAGACTGCAGCCCCTCCCTCCCTCCCCTCCCTCCACATCTCCTTCAAGGCCTGGATCGTTGTGACCACACAGAAGATTCCAGAAGATAACCGTGTGAGGAGGGGAATGGGGGGCCCTTTTCTGCATCAGGGTTGCCCTCTTGTTTTGGTGTTATGGGACTCTGGTTGCGTAGTGACTCTCGGCAGAGCGCGAGCAAGACCAGGCTTTTATTGTTTCCAAACCGTCAGCGCCGCCGTCGAGCAAGAGCCCCTGTGTGAACCTAGCGACAGCAGGACATCATGTTCAGAAAAAAAAGTAAGAAGGACGTGGAAAAAAGATTAGGGTTTGACTTTTTCCCCCCCAGTTACCAGTAAGTGGAGGTGGCAGGATACTGGGCTCTGTCAGGAGCAAGACACACTGACACGGTGAACACTGTGCATGGGACGCTTCCGACGAGACTCTTATTGTGAAAGGACAATAAAGTCCCAGACAACATAAATTAACCAAGTTCATCGAGTTCACCATGCAGACGCCTTCATGTCGCACAGTTCATGGGGTTCGATATTGGACGAGGGAGAGAACGAAGATGAGTGCAAAAACACAAAGCAACGTATCATTACGAGTCCGGTCGGGCCCGCTGGGAAGGATGGGGATATGGGATGGATTTCAGTCCACACTAGGCCTTTTTTATTGGAAATAGAGTGATGGTTTCAGATCATAAATGTGAATTTAAATCCAATAGAGGTCCTAAAAGCGTTCCATAATCAGGGTCAAGTGAGGCTGCGTTGCGGTCGCGGTCTTGCAAGGACACAATGAAAAGCAGTCAAATGGATGATGTTACTTCATAAATAAATCACAAACAATTCCATGCACAGTAAAATACTGCTGCTAGTGTCCCTAGTTGGGATGCTTCTCACAGTGTGCACGAACTCATGCACTCTTGACACTGAACTCATCAAAATCTAGATGTTTCTAATGTGGTTGGACACATGTGGGGTCTCAATTGAGCTAATTCAATGACCTAATGGTTCAGGTAGCGTATTGCTTTTCCCCTATTAGCTCAAATATGGGGTGGCATGATTTGTGAGACGTTTAAGGCCAAACCTCCCAAGTGTAATTAGCTTAACAGAACGTTGGTTGGCAATGCGGAGAACAGAGAAGTCTCGTTTGCACATGCAGGTCCTGCAGAAGGTGTTTCCCATGGTGGCTCTTTGCTTGAGCAGCCCTAGCATCCGCAGCTCAGTGCTGTTCCCTGGGTGAAGGGAGAGCGCGTGCAGCGACAGCTGGGCTCAGCGTACTCCCAGTGAACCTGAGGTGAAACCACCAACCACATAATGAGCTCGTTTCATTGAGTGTGCAGGAGCAGTGCTGAGGTGAGGAGAAGGCCGTGAGCGCACACTGTGCAGTAACAGGTCAGCTCATACGGACGAGACACCGTCATCACCTGAGACTCAACGTAAACAACAACAACATGAAAAGCTGACGACCTAACTTCCTGATGTCACTTCCTGTTGTCTCTTCCTGATGTCTCTTCCTGATGTGATCTCTTCCTGATGTCTCTTCCTGATGGGCTCTCTTCCTGATGTGCTCTCTTACTGATGTGCTCTCTTCCTGATGTGCTCTCTTCCTGATGTGATCTCTTCCTGATGTGCTCTCTTCCTGATGTGATCTCTTCCTGATGTGCTCTCTTCCTGATGTGCTCTCTTCCTGATGTGCTCTCTTCCTGATGTGCTCTGTTCCTGATGTGCTCTCTTCCTGATGTGCTCTCTTCCTGATGTGATCTCTTCCTGATGTGCTCTCTTCCTGATGTGATCTCTTCCTGATGTCTCTTCCTGATGTGCTCTCTTCCTGATGTGCTCTCTTCCTGATGTGCTCTCTTCCTGATGTGATCTCTTCCAAGAGGATCGCTGATATCCCGAGGAGACCCAGCTGTGACAGGGGGAAACACTGTGGCCTGGAGAGAGCTGTTCCAGTCCTCTGAGGTATCTGTTCCAGGGAGGAGAGGTGACCCCTCCGCCTAATCAAACACACAGCTGAACAAACTCCCTGTTCCTCCAGAACATTCTGCCACACCATAAAACAGCCGGTAAGTAGAAAATAGCCTTAAATGCATGGTGGTAGTGGAGACACTGCCACAAAACAAAGCGAAGCAAATGCCAAAAGCCATTTGTCATCCTCTACGGCTGAAAGAGCTACAATATTGAAGGGTTACATGTAAACAGTACAATTTCAGGGCTTTCTGGTTTCTAAAACTCAGCAAGGAAGTGTATGACTAAATCCCAAATGAGCGGGTTTAACACCATAGACAAATGAAAAGTATGCGCTGGCCTCGCCACAGACCTGCATAATGACACGCTACAAGCGGCACAATGTGTGCTCGCTGAAGGGAAACCATTGGGCGGGAGCCCGGTGGAACTAGTGGCGTTCCTCCGACAGAAAGGCCGAAGATACGGGACTTTTGGTCGGAGGACCTTAAAGCACGGGCTAGATGCCTTGTGTTTTTGGTAAGGACTGGCTGCTGGTCTGTGATTGGCCGGGGTACGGCCAGGCTGTCCAAACAACCTCTTGACCACTCCAAAGAGGAACGGGAGCCCCGAACGGAGCCCTTTCTGAAAGGCCAGCCACGTGTGGTTTGGTATTTTAAGGTCAATTAGCGATGAGTCATAGTTACAGATCTCTCTCAGATGAGCCGTGGGTCGGCATTGGGACGGTGTCGGTGGCGTGGGTTGTGACATCACAGGAAGGCTGCCAGAGGGGGAAAGGTTGCTTCTTTTCCTGAACTTCCTGTCCAGTGGTTGTGTGATAGGATAGCGGTGATGACACGTCATGTGACATTCCCCATAACCGTGACCTTCAGATCGCATTACAATAGACCTTCTAGTTCTAAAGCCTTCACCGAGAAGCAGAACTCGGGGAAAGAAAACAATGTATTTAAAGAATCTGACATTAAAATTATATGAAATTAGAGCGAAGAAAGACACTGTTGTATTTTTCTGGACTTTCGTGTGCAGTCTCACCAGCTTGCACACATGTTGGAGGGAATGCTTTTTGGATTCATTTTTGATAAATGTAAAGGGGAGGGGGGCATTCTTAATAAAGTTTTAATATGTTATCGTTGTTGGCATGATGAAGGTAATAAATAATAAAATAACAAGATAAAGCAAGCAGACAACTACAGAAAGGTGCGGACTGGCAATGAATTAGTGAATACAAATCAAGAGACCATCATAGGTTGGGAGAGAAATGCATAACTACATCTGGCAAGTGAAGACAATTCCTCAGCAAAATAGGATGGAATTCACTCTGTTTATGTGTGTTTGACACTATCTACCATCTAAGGATTCTTGTAGACCAACCTGGGAAGGCGTTGTGTGTTTGGCTGTGGAGTTGTGGAGTGGTCGGGTGGAGAAGACATTGTTTTGATTAGCCATGCTAATCTCCTCAGTGACAGGCAGGGATTTGTCATGGGTTTGGCACGTTCGGGTGGGCCTGCTGAAGTCATGTCATGAATTACAGCCTCTCGAGACACATGTTAGGCTGCCGGGCTAGGCCGCTGGGCTAGGCCGCTGGGCTAGGTCGCTGGGCTAGGCCACTGGGCTAGGCCGGTGGGCTAGGCCAGTGGGCTAGGTCGCTGGGCTAGGCTGCCGGACTAGGCCGCTGTAATAGGCCGCTGGGATAGGCCGCTGGACTAGGCCGCTGGGCTAGGCCGCTGGGCTAGGTCGCTGGGCTAGGCTGCTGGGCTAGGCCGGTGGGCTAGGTCGCTGGGCTAGGCCGGTGGGCTAGGTCGCTGGGCTAGGCTGCTGTACTAGGCCGCTGGGCTAGGCCGCTGGGCTAGGCCGGTGGGCTAGGCCGGTGGGCTAGGTCGCTGAGCTAGGCTGCTGGGCTAGGCTGCTGTACTAGGCCGCTGGGCTAGGCCACTGGGCTAGGCATACACAACTAATGGTCCACATGCTATCACTAACACTGTCTACCACACTAGGCTAAAACTAGCTCAAATTTCCAAACCATGCTAACTCTAACTCTTTCAAGCTGCGCCACGCCAGCCAGAATCCCCACAGTGTCTCTTTAGCGCCCTGCTAACATCTAACACACCAGGCCTACATTCCTCCTTCTCTTGTGGAAGGCTCCGGAGACGACCATAGAGACATCCAGTACCAGACCGAAGACAGAGTGTTCATTGCTTCTGTCAGTGTGACTACCCACCTGTCACCCCCATGCCAATGACATCCTAAAAAGGCATTCAGCAATAGAGAGGCTGCTGACCACAAGAGCGTATTTATACCTGCTTCTTAAAATGGTCGGAATTTGTCTGCGGCGTCTGGATGTTGGCCGTGGACCTTACAGTTAATGCATAATCCATGATACCTCAGTTCACCCAAAGCTTGTGAGGACGCTTGGGTTGGCTGTTGGCTCCCTTCCACTCATTCACGGTGGTCAGAGGGATGGTTTCCATGGTTTCCAGCCTCATCCTTCACTGTCACTACATCCGCTGCATCTCAAGCCAGCATGAGTCCCTGCTACTTCTCAGTCTTTTCAAAGGAGCCTGAAATGATCTCACTCCACGCACACCATGCCTTCACTGGGCGCTGGTCAAAGACAATATTGGTCCCCACACGTGTCCCTTTGAGGGAAGAAAATGGATCAGGAGAATCTACCAGCTCTGTCAGATCGGAGACCGCCGATCTGCAGCGTGCCTCGTGTGGGGAAACCCCCGTGAAGCAGCCATCACCTGCTCCCTGGGAGAAAACCACACAACGATTGTTTTCAAAGAACTCATTTGTCCACCAGCTGACTGCCAGAATCAATCATCCCGTTTTCATCCCTCTTCAAACAACCTGTGCTAATCAGAAGTGGACGCCAGTGAGGGTGTGAGGATCGCATTCCTCTGCTGTTTGCTTTTCCGAACGCACGTCAGAAATGTCAGAGCTGTTGTCTTTGTCGTGACGACACTGAGCTGCGGTCGACCGTCCACCAAGCCTGTACCTGGAGTGGTGCGAGACAGATTCTGTGTGGTCGTAGGTAACGGTATGATAGTAGTCATAGGATTCTGAGGGTTTGATTGGTTGCAATCGCGCTCTCCAGGCAGTGAAGGCATGTGGTGTTTGAACAGATGCAGCAGGCTGTCAGCTGTCAGGACTAGGAAAATCCTCCTTTAAGACAGAGATAGACGGCCAGGCCATGGGTGTCTCTTCTCGTGTGTGGTGAGGAGGTATAGCGTAAGACACAGACTATCTGTATTTGTGTGCGAGTGTGAGTGTGTGAGTGTGTGAGTGTGTGTGTGAGTGTGAGAGCGAGAGAGCGAGAGAGCGAGAGAGAAAGAGAGAAAGAGAGAGGGAGCGGTGTAGAGGGAGAGAGAGAAGGCTGAAATAGAATCAACGAATGGAAAAGACAAACTATTAGGTTTGATCTCTCAAAGTTGTGGTAAGCACCTAAATATGCCAAGGCCATTAAAGAGACTAATAGCGGCCAAAGATATTAGCTTTCAGAACTGATACATCCACAGCCTCCAGTTAGCCAGCAGCCGACAAAGAACCATGTTGTTGTGAACTTGGATTGGTTAATGCAGTCATGGCAGACAGTGTGCTAGAAGCAGGCAAGCCGCTGACCATAGCCTGAACAAGAGCGACACTCTGTATGGCTGACTTCTGTGGCCATGCGAGAGCTGCATCCAATCAGCATCCAGTGAGTTTGGGAGAGAAGTCTCTCCTTGTGAGGAGGGCAGCGAGGCCTTTCATGTGGTTTCCTGGTAAAGCGCTCTAATGCTGGGTGAGGCCTAGAGTCCTGGTGGGGGAAATGGAACAATGCGTTTAACCACATGAAGCGCAGGGCTCTAGATTACTTCTGAACAGATCCCCTCTCCCTCTCTCACTCAGACTCTCTCATCGCTTCCTTTGCCTTCCTATCTCTCTCTGTCTCTGAGGAAAGCTGTCTCTTTCACATTTTTCTTTGTTGCTTTCCGGTCTCTGTCATCAACAACAACTACATCTGCAGTTCGGTTAAATTGACACCATTTTAACTTTGCGTCACTGTGGCGTGTCGTTTCAGCAGACTTGGTGCATCTGCTCGCTGGGCTGTTTCCTCGTGTGGAACCATGAACACTTGCGTGTGCGCAGCCTGGGAGTTGATGACATTTGGGCTGCCTTTCTCCCCCATGTTCACCCCTCTCTCTCTCTCTCTCTCTCTCTCTCTCTCTCTCTCTCTCTCTCTCTCTCTCTCTCTCTCTCTCTCTCTCTCTCCCTCCCTCACCCCCTCGCCCCCTCCCTCCCTCCCTCTCTCTCTCCCTCCCTCCCCCCTCTCTCTCCCTCTCCATCTGTTCTACAGAGACAGATGTTCCCTGGCCGACCATCCCTCCATCCATCAGCACAGGCTCCCGCATCTCTCCAGTGCCTCCCTGCCTGTCTCCCAGCACAGGACCAGAACAGCACATGACCAGAACAGCACAGGACCAGGACAGCACATGACCAGGACAGCACAGGACCAGGCCAGCACAGGACCAGGACAGCACAGGACCAGGACAGCACAGGACCAGAACAGCACAGGACCAGGCCAGCACAGGACCAGAACAGCACAGGACCAGGACAGCACAGGACCAGAACAGCACAGGACCAGGACAGCACATGACCAGGACAGCACAGGACCAGGCCAGCACAGGACCAGGACAGCACAGGACCAGGACAGCACAGGACCAGAACAGCACAGGACCAGGCCAGCACAGGACCAGAACAGCACAGGACCAGGACAGCACAGGACCAGAACAGCACAGGACCAGGACAGCACAGGACCAGAACAGCACTGGACCAGGCCAGCACAGGACCAGGCCAGCACAGGACCAGGCCAGCACATGACCTCTTCAGGCCCAGCACACCCCCACCCTTCTGGGCCTGGACATCGATGCAGCTCCCTGACAGACTGTCAGCAGCCCTGGGTCAACACCGGGCTAAAGACAGGGCTGGGCTACCATGTACCACACCCATGGATATGTTCTCTTCCATAAACTCTGTTTGATCATTAATCATGAGGGAGATACTGGTTGAAAAGTAGTTACATGTACTATCCCTGTGTGAAAATGCTACCCACAATGAACAGTAAAGGGGGGGGGGGAGCTTGTTGTTGTTGAACAGAAAACTAAAGAATTATCAACAAGGCCTGTCATGGAAGCAATGACACAAGAAAGGGAAAAAACAGATGCTAAATGTTCTTTAATACAAGAACAAACCTTCATTTGTCTCAGAGGACCAAACAATAGACGAGGCCGCAGGCAGGGCCAACGTGAAGGGACACACTGACAGCTCCTAAACGCCACCAGACTGCAAATAGCATCGCAGGTCATGTCAAACGTGAGCATCCTCACAGAGAATTTCATGCCTTTCATGCGACTTCTCTTTTCTCCTCAACCGAGCACTCACACAGAGACACATGTGTGTTTGGTTTGGTTGAAAAATCCCTCCCTCCCCTCTCCTTTCGTAATACAGAATTAGGTCAGAAAACCACCTTTATGTCTCTGAGCAAATGTCATTTCCAGTCAGGGCGGCTGGGGGAGGGCGTGGGGAACCCTGGGATAGTTATCTGCCACGACGGCTTTCGCCCAAGTCACCCGAACCTCAACATGGGGTCGGTCTTGTAGACGAGCGACAGAACCTCGACTCACCCACGATCATGCCGTGCTCGGAGCGCTTGAGGATGTCGAAGGAGTTCTGGACGTTGCCCTCCAGGATGTCAAAGACGATGTCATTGCTTCCCAGCTGAGAGGAGCTGTGTGCCGGCGACATGGTCCTCAGGAACACGATCTCTGTGAGGAAGAAGATTTCAGTTAGAGGGAGGAAAAGGCCTCTCGGAGCCTTACCCACGCCATAACAACAACGACTGGATTGCGCTGTGAGACTTGCGCCAATTGTTTTATTTTTCGGTTTTCCGTAGAGGAAGATAATAAAAATGAAATGTATTTATTGTTTGCAGGACCAGTCACAGTGGGCTTGAGGCTTCTACATATCGCTGTTCAGTTGAAATCTTGCGAGTCCTTTACCCAACGAGGGGCTTAGAAGAGACGACAAGCTCTCTACTTCCCATGAAGAAGAGGATGAGTGTGTCTGGAGTGTGTACCGCATGCAGGCAGGCGGTTGGTGCTGGCTGTCTGTGTGTGATTACTGTGGTTACTCATATCCAGTCTATATGGCATTCATTGGTTTTTAGGGCTCGCCAATGCTTGATAGGGTTGGAGTGAAATATCTGTTAAGAATGTCTAACCTTTTCGAGTTTTGAGGGGGAAAAGGTGTATTATAATGCATGTACAGGAATATTATATTATAATATAATATTATAATATGTATTCTCTATTCTATAAGAAAGTTTATGACCGTGTAACCGAGGTGAATTACGTAACATAACTTCTTACTCAGAACACCGACCCCCTGTGGTTTTGCTCACTTTCCATCAGGCACATTTGACATCAATCCTATCACAGCTCCATGCGTTACATCATGTCACAGTAAGAGTTCCATCACGTCACGTGAAGAATCCCAGTGGTGTGTCAGAACGGCCCCCTCTAACCTTCCGGCTTGGTGAACTCCCTGAAGGTCGGCATGGAGATGACAGTGTGGGAGACTGACTGCACCGGGTCCAGGACGCAGCTGATGTCGTTGGCCGGGCAGGACTTCACACAGCGCACGGTGTCAGAACGCTCCACCCTCGCCCTGCTGAGAGGGAGAGAGAGACAGAGAGAGAGAGAGAGAGAAGGGGAGAAAAAGAGAGAGAGAGAGAGAGAGAGAGAGAGAGAGAGAGAGAGAAGGGGAGAGAAAGAGAGAGAGAGAGCGAGAGAGAGAGAGAGAGAGAGAGAGAGAGGGGGGGAGAAGGGGAGAGAGAGGGAGAAGGAGAAAGAGAGGGAAGGGGAGAGAGAGAGAGAGAGGAGAGAGAGACAGAAAGACAGATTGAAGGAAAGAGAAAGAAAGAAAGGAGAGAAAGAGAGAGACAAAGAGATAGAAGGAAAGAGAGAAAATGAGACAGAAAGAAAAAGAAGGAGGACACACGACCTTTGACCTTTCAGGGGATAAAAAGCGCAGGAACCAACCGCCTCCTGCCTTTGGAGGTCACAGTGAGCGGGCCAACATGGGAACAGCTCATCACAGTCTGGAGGAGCTGGCCAGTGGCCACAACACATACCCAGCAGGGATGCTGGGTATTGTAGTCCTGGCATCACAAACAAGCAGGCTGCATGTGCTTGAGGGTTTAGGGTGGTTGAGGGGCAGTTCTATGGGCGTATGTGAAGCCCTCTGTGACATTGCTTGTAAAAAGGGCTATACAAATACATTTGGATTGGATTTGATTTGCATGTAGCAGGAGAAGAATAATACAACTGCAACAGAAAAAATCCCATTGCAGTCAGGTTGCTGCTTTAGCCATTGATGGTTTTCTGATGCACTGACTAGTGTGTGTGTGTGTGTGTGTGTGTGTGTGTGTGTGTGTGTGTGTGTGTGTGTGTGTGTGTGTGTGTGTGTGTGTGTGGAGGGTGGAATCACTCCACCAAGCCCAGAGAAAATGATCCACGACCTGTTGGAGAAAATATTTGGATTTGTCGAGCACCCCCCTCTCCCCAACTCTGTATTGGATAATCTCTTGAGGAGAATTTATGAGGCGAGTGTTTTTTATAAAAGACTCCTAAATTGTGAAGAACAAGACAAGACAACTCCCAGAGCCCTCCTGCCTGAGCTGCTCTCATACGATAAGTTAGGACTTTGTATATTTCACAGTCAAATCAGTGGCAGGTCCAGGAGGGGGGCCAGGAAGGGGGCCGGGAGGGGGGCCAGGGGGGTCCAGGCAGGACGGATGCCACCCACACACCTGACATGTTCAGGTCATTACACACCGAGATAACCCCAGATGACAGGGTCAGCGGATGTTAATATTGATCTTGTTTTGGTAGAGATAATCAATGATTGGCTGCCTTTTGCTACAGTGCATCCACTGAAACTCTTCTGCACATGCTCAGAAACAACAGCAGTTTACAAAACCTACTTTGCTCATCTGTTAACTAATAACTCAATGAACAACTTAATGTTTCCCCTACAAATGGTCACTACAGGTACTACGTAGTTGGGTTGTAACTAATAGTAACTTAAGTTAAGGGAGTCGGGCTAGTAATCTGAAGGTTGGCAGTTTGATTCCCGGCTGTGCAAAATTACGTTGTGTCCTTGGGCAAGGGACTTCACCCTACTTGCTTCGGGGGGGAATGTCCCTGTACTTACTGTAAGTCGCTCTGGATAAGAGCGTCTGCTAAATGACTAAATGTAAATGTAAGTTTCTGTTTCCAAAGTTATTTTTAAGCAGTATATTTAACATCAATTCAGACTTGCTGCAGCCATCATTAGAAGTCTAAAAGTCAGATGGAGGAACAGTCCACCACGACATGAATCCACTTCTGATGCAGTTGTTCCAGTTGCACGCTTTGGGGACAAGCTTCAAATGGACACAAGTTGAAACACGGCTATTTTAGGTTATGAAAACAGACTGGTTACCATGTATAGGTCCAGTTTATGCACACCGCTGCCCTATAGCCACACGGTGACTCACAACCCCTGCAGCTCAACCTCTCCTCAGGGGACCTATAGACTAGAGCTTAACCCCAAGAACAGCTTGGGTTACCGCGCTTCTTTCAGGGGGCGCAGGAGGGGAGAAGACCCTGACAGGAAGGCAGGCCACAGCCGGGTAGGGGCTTGTAATTACCAATTAGCAGGTGGGTCCAAGTGTTTTGGTTCAGGCCAAAGCCACAAAATGTTCTCTTAGTTTCTAATACGGCGGGCTATGTGGCGCGGGCAGCGGGGTCTGGGGGAGAGGGCGAGAGCGCTGGCGGGTGGATTTACGAGAAGATAATGACCCAGGGTGAACTACCCCCTGGAGCAGAAGGGGCACTTCAAAGCAAGGAAGCAAGTGGAGGTCTAATTACACCGTGCTTGTGTGTATGCATGTGTGTGTCGAGGGTGTGTGCATATGTGGCCATGCCTGTATGTGTGTGTGCATATGTGGGCATGCCTGTATGTGTGTGTGCATGTGTGAGCGCATGCCTGTATGTGTGTGTGTGTGTGTGTGTCTGTGTGTGTGTGCATGTGTGTGTGTGTGCACATGTGAGCATGCCTGTATGGGTGTGTGTGCCTGTGTATATATGTGTGTGTATATGTGTGTGTGTGACAGAAGGATCTTACATTCTTGGATCTCCTCCTTGCTCCTTGCTCCTCAGTTCTGGAGGCCCGTGGAGACCCAGAGACACCTCCCAGCACTCCAGCCCAGAAAGACAAACAGACCGCTGGATCGCAGTCCTCTGGTCAAGAGGGGCCCTTTCCTTTTTTTGGTCATTATTATTTATAGTCGGCACATTGATAACTCCCCAACACAAACAGAGCAGGGAATCAGTCATCCTGCACACCCTGATGCTGCAGCCGCCACAAAACGCTCAGACCACCAGCCAGAACCCAGAACCCCATAACTCACTGTCAAAACAGAGGGAAAAAACTCTAGTGTGCCGCCATGTTTCTTTTACTTTAAGGACAACCCCCCCCCTCCTTCCTCCCCCCCTCCTCCTTCCCCCCCCCCCAACTCCCCCCTGTGCCCTCGCTTGAGCAGAAGTGCATCTTCACTCCACCGACAGCTACAGGAGGAACCAGGGACATTTGAATTTACAGTTATTAAAAGCTTCATGGCTCAGGCACTGAGCTAACATTGCACACTATTTATACAGTATCCTGGCTGCAAATCCCCGCCCCCTACACACACACACCCACCCACCCACCCACACACACCCACATACACACACACACACCCACCCACCCACCCACACACACACACACACACACCCTCCCTCCCACCCACACCCACACACCCACACACACACACACCCACCCACCCACCCACCCACACCCACACACACACACACACACACCCACACACACACACACACACACACATCTCATCGGCTGTAACTCTCTCAGTTCTAACTCCCGTCAAGACTCCTCGTCAGCTTGGGTTCACATCAGCAGGTCTGCAGGATGTGGGATCTGTGCCCGTCACATGATCTCCTGAAGGATCGTATGCAGTCTGTTACAGAAGAACCATGCTGCAAATCAACTGCTGACGAAGAGATTTAGAGAGTCCAGTTTGAGATCATCTTGTTTATGTAAACTACTGACATTGCTGTCTACAGAAAGTGTTGGCCAAGGGATATCAGTTGGTTATTTATCAAACTAGACTGTCATTCTACCCTGTCCGACATAATGGGTTAATATAGTTCAAGTTTGGTTCTATCCTTAGTTTAAGCCACAAACTGCCTTTATAGAACTTTCCAGATGGATCCTGTTACTCCCATCTGAGTTTTATTAGAAAACAATTCATTTAACACATAAACCATAGGACACTGTATGATTATAGACTTTACACTATGCAGTGATTATCCAATTCCAGTCGATTATACGTAGTCTTAGGACACTTCCTCATGTCTTACCCTGACCCAGAGCGCCACCTAGAGTCAGCACGAGACACTTCTCAAAACAAACACATTCCATTTCACCTGCAGCTTGCTGGGTGACTCTCAAACCACCATCTCTCAGAAGAAAATGTCCAACCACAAAAGACTGAAAAAAAATTGGTCCTAAAAGCTTGTGCTCGTGCCTAAAGCCCAAACGTGTCTCAGATTAAATACCACGGCTACTGTTTGGAGAGCACTGCGGTCATCCCTGCTCTCGCTCACTCCTCCAGAGTGTTGTAAGGAACCCTGGGCTGCTCCTGGGTCACAAACACCAGGACCTTAGCCAGGTAGCTGCTGACCGCCGCCAAGCGCCGCAGCTTCAGCTCCAGGGTCAGCTCAAAGTCCTGCGGCTGGGCGATGACCCGCGCTACCGACATCACGCCACCGGAGGGCACCCTCTCGGTCACGAAGTAGCCGCCCTCGTTTCCCCCCACCATGGCGATGTCGACCTCGTCGCCCGGGGCGACGCTGGAGGGGCCCATGCGGAAGACGTGGGTGAACACGGGGATGTTGGTGGGGAACGTGAGGGGGTAGTAGGTTATTCTCAGAGGCATGGCCAGGCACTCGCTGCTAGTCTGATCGCAAAGCAAGCGCTCGCATCGACTGCAAAGGAGGGGTGGGGGGGGGGAGGTGGAGAGGGGTGAAGAAAGACAGAGGGACAGATAGAGAGCAGAAGACAAGACAAGACAAAAACAAAATGGGTTGGTCGTGCTGGGCATGCGAGTGGAAAGAATTTCAGTCACATCAAAGTGGGCCGTCTGAATCAGTGCTCTATGTCCAGGCATACGTGTGTCATACTGCCCCCTGCAGGGTCATGCAAGAACTGTACTGGGAGCTACAGTGCATTCCTGTACAGCTTCTGGAAAATGTGAGGGTCTGTAGGCATCTCTGTGTGCAGTCCACTGTGTGTGGGAACATGCTAGATCTGGAGCAACACTGGTCATGCAGCACGCTGTTCAGAGGGGAAGATCTGGACCGCTGTGGACCGCTGGTTCGGGTCGTGCTCTACTGTCACCAGCGGACCTGGAGTTCCGACTCCAAAAGAACCTCTTTCCTCTCCACACACTTGACTGCAGCTGCGGTGGCTGTGTGTGTGTGTGTGTGTGTGTGTGTGAGGTGTGTGTGACCCCCCCCTGTACTCACGTCTCCCCAGAGCGGCGGTATTTGGGCGGACACTCGAAGGCCAGGCAGCGGAAGCCCCCCTGCACGTTGAAGCAGCTCTCCGTCTCGGAGCAGGTGTGTGTGCCCGTCACACACTCATCCACGTCTGGGGAGAGAAACCAGGCAGACGCACATGACCCACACGTCACATGACCCACACGTCACATGACCCACACGTCACATGACCCACACGTCACATGACCCACACGTCACATGACCCACACGTCACATGACCCACACGTCACATGACCCACACATCACACGACCCACACATCACACGACCCACACATCACACGACCCACACATCACACGACCCACACATCACATGAACCATACATCACATGACGCACACATCACATGACCCACACATCACATGACCCACACGTCACATGACCCACACGTCACATGACCAACACATCACATGACCCACACATCACATGACCCACACGTCACATGACCCACACGTCACATGACCCACACATCACATGACCCATACATCACATGACCCACACATCACATGACCCACACGTCACATGACCCACACATCACATGACGCACACATCACATGACCCACACATCACATGACCCACACGTCACATGACCCACACATCACATGACCCACACATCACATGACCGACATCACATGACCCACACATCACATGACCCACACATCACATGACCAACATATCACATGACCCACACATCACACCATCTCATAAAGAATGAAAACTGCCAAAAAAGAGATCTTGAAAAAACCTTACCCTGGCAGTTGCGTCCGTTGGGGGCCAGGGTGTAGCCGGCCGCGGGGCAGGTGCAGTGGAAGCTTCCGGCAGTGTTGTGGCATCGGTAGGAGCAGATGTGACCTCCGGTGGGCAGCGCGCACTCGTCGATATCTGGGGAAGGGGGTCAAAGGTCAAAGGTGGAGGAGGTGTTTGACCTTGAAACTATAAGGTTCTCGTGTTCGCTCTTCGTCTCGTCGGACGAATGGTGGGGTCACCTTCACAGGTGACGCCGTCGGTGTCGCTGAGCTGGTAGCCGCGGCGACAGTAACACTGGTAGGTTCCGTAGACGTTGGCACACTCCTGGCTGCAGGGATTGCTCTCACACTCGTTCACATCTGCACACGGGCGAGAGAGGGGTCAGCACCACCTCAGACAGGATATGACATGGGTGTGACGACGAGATCGGAGATCGCCACAGCCATATATATATATGAAGGCTAGATGTCTCGTCCGTGTTGCCGGCCAACGGAGTCGAACGTCCGCACATGGCGGCCATCTTGCTACAGTCAACTCGCTCACCCATAACATTGTGTTGGTTCTACATCTACTTTTTAAATAACCATAACTTGCTCAATTTTCAACCGTTTTTTACGATTTTTATGCCACTGCATACTTATGAATAATTATGTTGGGGTTTTTTTAAGAATAGAAGTAAGCAGTGGCATAACGACATCTCTGACGTTGATAACAAACCAAACCGTTTAAAAATCGGTTGGAAATTGAGCAAGTTATGGTTATTTATATATATCTATGGCCACAGCAAACAGCCACAGGAAGTGGTTACCATCACAGTTCCTGCCGTCGCTGGTTAGTTTGAAGCCTGTGGTGCAGCTGCACTTGTAGGACCCCAGGACGTTCTCACATTTGTGGGCACAGAGGCGTCCAGGGTAGTGCCTGCACTCGTTGATATCTGAAATGCACACAGGAGAACGAATGAACAAGATCAATCATTTTAGTAAACAAGTCAAACGCCACCAGCTAAGGGCTCACTGGTTGAGAGCGAGCACCACATCGGCTGAGGCCTGATCACAGGGGCAGAAACGGGTTTCCAAAGACAGGCCCTAAAAGTAAAGCATCCAAACACCCCAGCTGGTGGAGGTGCCTCCTGATTGGTGCAGAGCGGTTACCTTCGCAGACACGGCTGATGCTGTTGAAGATGTAGCCTGCCTTGCACTCACAGCGGAACGAGCCCACCAGGTTGATGCAGCCATGGCCTGAACAGGCCCCGTCTGGACCCTGACACTCATCGATGTCTAGGAGAGGAGAGGCATGGAGGTGAGAGAAGTGTGTGTGTGTGTGTGAAGCTGTGGTCTGTGTGCGTGTGTGTGTGTGTGTGTGTGTGTGTGTGTGTGTGTGTGTGTGTGTGTGTGTGTGTGTGTGTGTGTGTGTGTGTGTGTGTGTGTGTGTGTGTGTGTGTGTGTGAAGCTGTGGTCTGTGTGTGTGTGTGTGTGTGAAGCTGTGGTCTGTGTGTGTGTGTGTGTGTGTGCGCGTAGGAAGCTGTGTTTCGTACCGACACAGCGGTTGCCCTCCTCGTTGAGGTGGTAGCCTCGGCCACAGTTGACAGAGTTGCGCTGGCAGGTGTAGGAGCCCACTGTGTTTATGCACGTCTGCCCGGAGAGACACGGACCGGTCTGACTCAGACACTCGTTGATGTCTGGGGGTCAGAGGTCAGAGGTCAGGCAGAGGTCAGGGCAGGTCCTCTAAATGCCCGTCTTAAA
>NC_090053.1:20547165-20604665 GCF_038355195.1 Osmerus mordax
GTGTATGGTATTTTAAATGGCATCTTCTTTTCTTTTAAAAAGTATTTTATGTATGCGTTAAATTGTTTTGTCTACCAAACCAACTGCCCCTCCCCCCAGCCCTGTACCCCCCCCCCCCCGTCCCCCCTGCCCCTCCCCCCAGCCCTGTACCCCCCCCCCCGTCCCCCCTGCCCCTCCCCCCAGCCCTGTACCCCCCCCCGTCCCCCCTGCCCCTCCCCCCAGCCCTGTACCCCCCCCCCCGTCCCCCCTGCCCCTCCCCCCAGCCCTGTACCCCCCCCCCGTCCCCCCTGCCCCTCCCCCCAGCCCTGTACCCCCCCCCCGTCCCCCCTGCCCCTCCCCCCAGCCCTGTACCCCCCCCCCCGTCCCCCCTGCCCCTCCCCCCAGCCCTGTACCCCCCCCCCGTCCCCCCTGCCCCTCCCCCCAGCCCTGTACCCCCCCCCCGTCCCCCCTGCCCCTCCCCCCAGCCCTGTACCCCCCCCCCCCGTCCCCCCTGCCCCTCCCCCCAGCCCTGTACCCCCCCCCCGTCCCCCCTGCCCCTCCCCCCAGCCCTGTACCCCCCCCCCCTGTCCCCCCTGCCCCTCCCCCCAGCCCTGTACCCCCCCCCCCCCGTCCCCCCTGCCCCTCCCCCCAGCCCTGTACCCCCCCCCCGTCCCCCCTGCCCCTCCCCCCAGCCCTGTACCCCCCCCCCTGTCCCCCCTGCCCCCCCCCCCCCCGGGAGCCTCCTACCGTGGGTGGGCTTGGTGTCCGGCGCTCCGTCCGTGCAGCAGGCCCGGGACACCAGACCACACTGGTAACCCAGGGACAGGCTGTGGTCGCAGGGTAAACCCTGCTCCTGGGCTGCCCGGCCCAGCAGACAGCAATCACAGCACATCTACACACACACACACACACACACACAGACACACACACACACACACACAGGTTGTCATGGATACAGATAAAAGATCATAGAAAGTCAGATAGTCAGACAGACTGACTGACAGACTGATGTAGACAGACAGACAGTGTAGAAAAATGACACAATTTCCTTCCAGCTGGGTGATATCCTGTCAATCATCGTTGTCTTGTGGTGAAGTCTGGGGCATGACTGGGATAAGAGGCTGTGTGTGTGTGTGTTTGTGAGTGTGCGTGTGTGAGTGAGTGTGTGTGTGCATGTGTGTGTTTGTGAGTGTGTGTGTGTGAGTGTGTGTGTTCGTGTGTGTGTTTGTGAGCAGTCTGCCAGTAAGTCATTCAGGATGTCATAATGTTTTATTAAAGCAGAGTGAGAAGGTGGCTCAGACTGGCCCAGAAGGCTAAATCTGTTCAATCCTTTCTGATTCAAACTAAGCTGATCAAAAGCTAGGATGACCAACATACACACTGTTTATCCTACAATTAACTGTATGAGTCCCTTATAGAGGGGGTCTGGCAAAGAGACAGACTGACAATGATTTATAATTCTCCCTTAAACCCATCTGACAAATTTCAATAACAGTGACGAATGGGCTGAGGAGTGTTGTGGAAACAGAACCCCCTAAAGCGAGGGCCGTGTCTTCGCTTCGGGATAGAGAGGGCGTTCAGGAACTTGGCAGACAGCCTTGACAAGACAGTATCTGAGGTGAATTTATTATCTACCTGAAAGCAACCAGGACTCCATTCCTCTCCAGAGTGACATGCCTCAGCCTGCTTGCTGAGTGTACACACCGACGGTCACACACACACACACACACACACACACACCGACAGTCACACACACACACACACACACTTGATCCATCTCTCTCCTTCTCCCCTCCAGATGAGTGATGGGCCTTGATCTTGGAAAGAAAGAGTCTTTGGGGCGAACAATGACTGGTTTGTCTCTCTGGCTCCTCCTACCACTTCTCCTGACTGCAACATAGCGATGCCCATGTGCACTTGTGTTGTGAAAACAGAGGTAGAGACACACAGCCCTTATCCACACACACACAACACCCACACACACAACCCTCCCCACCTCCACCCCCACCCACAACCCCCATCCCTCCACACTCAACCCTTATCCACACACACACGCACCTTAGCAGTCTTGGTCTCACAGGTGGACCCAGAGTACAGCGTCTCGCATGCACCCTGGTCCTTGGCCATGTTGATGCCGTTGGTGCAGATGTTATCTTCCAGAACGGCTGCACAGCACTGCTCCTGCACTATCCTGTCAGGGAGCAAGAACACGACACACAGGGAAGACCAAGTTATTCTGAACGGCGTCCCAGATTTCCTTGCTGGAGTAGAACACTGTGTTGATCTGCTAACCATTAAAATGGGCCCCGGGCATGCCTAGTGGGGGTCTCCCCAGCCTGGCTCAGCTGCGCAGACGGCTGAGCGAGGAGAGACAGCCCCATGTGACCTGTGAGGGGGGGGAGGGGGAAACTCCTGCCTGCTCAGTCGCTTTAGCATAGATACGGATCCAAATCAAATGGATTTCTTGTTTCTTTCCACACTTTGGCTGTTCTTGGGTTCTGACGTCAAACTAAAACCTAACATAGAACGTCTTCTCATCCCTTGGGTGAGTCGTTCCCGGTAGTGTATCGTTCCCGGTAGTGTATCGTTCCCGGTAGTGTAGGTGGTTGTTGTCGTAAGGGATCCCAGATCCTAGAACCACACACTTCCATCCCTCCCTCATTTGGAGGTGCTGTCCTGGGCAGATGACAGATCCCTCCCTCATTTGGGGGTGCTGTCCTGGGCAGATGACAGATCCCTCCCTCATTTGGAGGTGCTGTCCTGGGCAGATGACAGATCCCTCCCTCATTTGGAGGTGCTGTCCTGGGCAGATGACAGATCCCTCCCTCATTTGGGGGTGCTGTCCTGGGCAGATGACAGATCCTTCCCTCATTTGGAGGTGCTGTCCTGGGCAGATGACAGATCCCTCCCTCATTTGGAGGTGCTGTCCTGGGCAGATGACAGATCCCTCCCTCATTTGGGGGTGCTGTCCTGGGCAGATGACAGATCCCTCCCTCATTTGGGGTTGCTGTCCTGGGCAGATGACAGATCCCTTCCTCTGACCACCAGGCCAGTTTGGCCAATCAGAGCCCATCTACCAAGACATCTCCCGAACAGTAGCACCAAGCGGGTGCAGCATGAGTCTATGAGTAGAAGACTAAGGTCAGGTCCTAAGATACAGTGGGAGTGTTTAATCAAGGCATCAGTAGATACTCTCTAAACACACATGGCTCCACTGATAGTTTCCACTGGTTGTGCTCTCACGGCGTCCAATCAGAGCTGAGCGGTGACTGCGCACGTCTCTCGTCTGCGGACACGTTCGTTTGACGAGACAGTACGGGCAGAACGCCGCTGCCATGCTCTTCCCGCTTCCAACAAGCCTCTTTATCGTCCTCTTACCGGAACTCTCTTTTCATAAAAAACACACAAAAACTAAACTGACATCTCCACTGCGTCTCAGGAGCACACAGCTCCTCTCCTGAACCTTCTCAGTCACAGTTACAGACTGAGGAGCACACAGCTCCTCTCCTGAACCTTCTCAGTCACAGACTGAGGAGCACACAGCTCCTCTCCTGAACCTTCTCAGTCACAGTCACAGACTGAGGAGCACACAGCTCCTCTACTGAACCTTCTCAGTCACAGACTGAGGAGCACACAGCTCCTCTCCTGAACCTTCTCAGTCACAGACTGAGGAGCACACACCTCCTCTCCTGAACCTTCTCAGTCACAGACTGAGGAGCACACACCTCCTCTCCTGAACCTTCTCAGTCACAGACTGAGGAGCACACAGCTCCTCTCCTGAACCTTCTCAGTCACAGTCACAGACTGAGGAGCACACAGCTCCTCTACTGAACCTTCTCAGTCACAGACTGAGGAGCACACAGCTCCTCTCCTGAACCTTCTCAGTCACAGACTGAGGAGCACACACCTCCTCTCCTGAACCTTCTCAGTCACAGACTGAGGAGCACACACCTCCTCTCCTGAACCTTCTCAGTCACAGACTGAGGAGCACACAGCTCCTCTCCTGAACCAGTCACAGTCACAGACTGAGGAGCACACAGCTCCTCTCCTGAACCTTCTCAGTCACAGACTGAGGAGCACACAGCTCCTCTCCTGAACCTTCTCAGTCACAGACTGAGGAGCACACAGCTCCTCTCCTGAACCAGTCACAGTCAAGGGGGTTTCTGCTCCTTCATTCTTTTCTTTTTCCCCTCCCTCTTTCCCAGTGTCTGAAATAATCCCTCTGCTTTCCTGTTATTCCCCGACTCCAGTCCTCTGTCTGCATATAGTTTCATGTCCTAGGTATTTCCTGAATTCGAAAATACCCCCATTTTCTTGCATCCCCCCCCCTCAACCTCCCACCTCCTCTTACCCCTTGGTCACCCAACCTCATTTTTGGAACCTCTCCACCATAATATGAACACATTCTGCACCACAGGGCCAAAGTAAACACATCTGCACTCAGCGGGCGCTGATTGAGGAATGGATCCCGTCACCGTCGGAGCAGAGACCAGAGGCTGCCCACCTCTCACAGGCTGCCCACCTCTCACAGGCTGCCCCTCTCACAGGCTGCCCACCTCTCACAGGCTGCCCACCTCTCACAAGCTGCCCACCTCTCACAGGCTGCCCACCTCTCACAGGCTGCCCACAGGCTGCCCACCTCTCACAGGCTGCCCGCCTCTCACAGGCTGCCCACCTCTCACAGGCTGCCCACAGGCTGCCCACCTCTCACAGGCTGCCCACCTCTCACAGGCTGCCCACAGGCTGCCCACCTCTCACAGGCTGCCCACCTCTCACAGGCTGCCCACAGGCTGCCCACCTCTCACAGGCTGCCCACCTCTCACAGGCTGCCCACCTCTCACAGGCTTCCCACCTCTCACAGGCTGCCCACCTCTCACAGGCTGCCCACAGGCTGCCCACCTCTCACAGGCTGCCCACCTCTCACAGGCTGCCCACAGGCTGCCCACCTCTCACAGGCTGCCCACCTCTCACAGGCTGCCCACCTCTCACAGGCTGCCCACCTCTCATAGTCCTCCCAGGGCCTGCAGCCTCTCTGGGGTGTAGTGGCATCCTCACTCTCTCACGTCAAGTGGACAGGGGGATTTATGAAGTCATCCTTCACCCTGTCGTAATCTGTATTTCCCTCCGAAGTAGCTCGACAGACTCGCCCTCGGGGACCAGTTCTGAGGTGAGCATCACACATGAGGGTGTAAGAGACCCAACCGGGTGGGTGTAAGGGCGGGAAGTCTGGTGTCAGAAAGTGAGAGCTGTCGTCTGCTCCTAAGATAACCACCATGCAGCTGTGGAGGTGAAATGTGGTCTGCTGCTAGATTTTAATGATCTTCTCCACAGGTATGACAGGTATTACGGATGAAGCCATAGTCCTTCCAGTCTCTCTGATTACTATCTCCCTGTCACCCTTACCTGCAGGTAGTGGACTCTGAAATGAGAGGCAGGGCTGTGCAGTCCTCATTGTCGATGCCACGATTTCGACCATCTTTGCAGCAGTCCTCGATGGAGATCTGCTCTCCACCTGTCACTGCTGTGGAAGAAAATCACTGATGAGCTGTGTGTGTGTCTGTGTGTGTGTGTGTGTGTGTGTGTGTGTGTGTCTGTCTGTCTGTGTGTGTGTTTAAGTGTAGGCGAAAATGCCCCCCAGTTTCTCTGTGGGAAACAGCCGTTACTGTTCCTTTGTCTACAAATAGACACACAAAAGCACACAAGTAAGTTTGCAATGCAAGTGACTGGACAGAAATTGGGAAAGTGACAAGTAAGACTTTCAACACATATTTATGTGCTCCACTTGGAAGTCCCACTCAGACACCAAGATTTAGCATGTCATCTATGCTAGATTAACATTGAGCAAATACTAGGAAGACAAATTCAACCGAGTTTGGCACATTTTTAAATAATCGTAAACGTTTGGCCAGTCATATTGACTGATGGTTGTGTTGTGCTGAAACGAGAGAGTCTTTCCGACGGGCATTCCACCAAGACTGTGGTGCTCGGTTCGTTTTTGACGTGGATTAGCTAGCGAGGAATGCCATGGCTCTGTAAACAATCAGCCGTCTCAATCACATCAAATACACGACTTTCTTTGTGGTTGATGGGATCTGCCAAACATTAAATTGCGTCTGGCAGGTTGGCTGCATGGGCTAGCTTGCCCTAGGCCCAAACAAAGATCTATCAGCCAAACTGGTATAAGAGAAGGACACAGTCTTGGTATGAACTAATATTTTGTTAAGTCGTTGCAATTTAATCTGTTGTCTGTTAGCTTTTGAAAATAACGGAACATTGTGAAACCAACTCATGTCTATGGAAATAAACACAAGGCCAGACATATCTGTGACGGGAAGGGGAGGACAAGGGTCTGGACGTGTCGGCCTCAATTTATAGTTGAGCTTAATGCTCTCAGAGATGACTTTATGTCTGAAATGAAACATTGCAAAAAGGAGGCCGCCAAAGGTATAACTGAATACAACGAGATATACAATCCTTTTCTGATAGGTATTGTGGAATATGATTTTTTATTCAAGAGAAATAAGTGAAAATCCAGTGATAAGTGAGAGATTAATATGGTGATCCCAGCGAAACTGGATTCTCGTATGACCTTTCCGGGGCTAGGCGATTGGCTAGGTAAAGGTCTTCTGATGGAAAGGTGAATTCAATACATAAATGTTCATTTATCTCAGATGCATTCAGCTGGGCGGTCACTCCCTCCTAGAGCTGGACTAATGTTATTAAACAACAGATCAGATTCTCCAGACGCCAACATCAGCCACATCACAAAGCCAGGCTGGGGCCGTGGGGTGTGCTAGCAGGCTGGGGGTGTGCTAGCAGGCTGGGGGTGTGCTAGCAGGATGGGGGTGTGCTAGCAGGATGGGGGTGTGCTAGCAGGCTGGGGGTGTGCTAGCAGGCTGGGGTGTGCTAGCAGGCTGGGGGTGTGCTAGCAGGCTGGGGTGTGCTAGCAGGCTGGGGGTGTGCTAGCAGGTTGGGGGTGTGCTAGCAGGCTGGGGGTGTGCTAGCAGGTTGGGGGTGTGCTAGCAGGTTGGAGGTGTGCTAGCAGGCTGGGGGTGTGCTAGCAGGATGGGGGTGTGCTAGCAGGCTGGGGGTGTGCTAGCAGGCTGGGGGTGTGCTAGCAGGATGTGGGTGTGCTAGCAGGCTGGGGGTGTGCTAGCCGGCTGGGGGTGTGCTAGCAGGATAGGGGTGTGCTAGCAAGTTGGCTGGAAGCACCATGTGCATCCTAGAAGTTCCCTCATAAACCTCCTAGCAATGAAGTGAAACAATGCGGCTTCTTAACAAGCCTGTAACTGGCTATTACAGCAGGCCTCTCAGAGAAGCTTTCTCTCTTTTCACCTCTCTCGCTCTCTCCTTACGGTGTCTATTTTAAGACTGAAACAAACACCAGGATGTTCTTGAGAAGCTTATAAAAGAGTTGTTCAAAGAGTAAAGGCTGTAGTCTAGAGAAACAGGGACTAGTTGAAACCCCTCCTGTGGTAAACACAGCTCGATGCTTCTCTTCAACTGCTCCTGTTTTGACTAGTCTGGTGCTCTTGAGCATTACGATGAGCTTATATCTCCTTGCCAAACCACCTTGGAACCGACGGCAGTGCTATTGAAAGAGAGGCAGGCCCCAAACGACTAAACTGCCAGGTCCCAGGAGACACAAAGCTCCAGAAGTTTCTCTCCAAGCACAGAGGAGGAGACACAGAATGAACGTTTTTCAACCGACAGGAAAAGGTGGTCATGTGAGAGCGTCTTTTTTTTTCTCTCTCGTGAATTCTGTCATCTTTTCTCTTCTGGTCTCTTTCCTGATAACTTATCCTAACTCGCACAGCATGGCAAAGCCATTTCTCAGTCACCACAGTCTACCCCTTCAGCAAACTAATTGAAAGAACAGAGAGAGTCTTAAATCTAACTCCTGTTATTCTATCAAACGAGGCAAACCAGCTCTTTCGAAGCAGCCATCGTTGTCTGCCTGTCTGCCTGTCTACCTATGTGATGCATTGTCTGTCTGCAAGTGGGCTAAAGTCCAGGTTGGAACCCAGAGTTGGTGAAGAGGGCCAGGGGTTGGTTCAGTCCGGGAAGAGCAGGGCGCATGGCTGGCCCCCGTCTAGACTTCTCATGTAAACAGGACTTAATGAGTCCAGAGAAGTCCACGCCCCCCAGACGCTCAGGCAGAGATAGAGCCCACCCCTCCAGAGCTGCAGGCAGACGCACTCACTCGGCCTGGATAGTTTATCTAAGGAGCTTTCTGGAATCTTCTGTCTCCCGGTCAATCACAGAGACGCAGAGTTCCTTTCCTCAGGCGGGACTCATTGTTCCCGACATGAATCAGGACCGAGGGGGCTGGGGGTGGCTGTCTAAAAGGGTGCATTAACATTCTATCTTTACATCTGTGGATGTGCAGGCTGCCTTATGTGGACAGGTGTGTGTCTCTATCATATGAAAAAACACGCCGTTTGGAATCCACGAGGCTTGTGCTTGTCCCCTGATCTGGTGAGAACGTGTCCACTGAGTCCACCCCGTCCCTAATTGAGGGACAGCCCATGCCGACCCCTGACCTTGCTCCTGATAGGCTGGCAGGCGTGAGCAAGGGCCCCCTGCTGACTGTGAAAGGGGCCCCGTGTGTGGCGCTGGGCTTGGGCTCCGGACAGTCCCACGCCTCAGTGACCCTTAAACAGGAACTTGGGTGTAAATCAGCCCCCTGTCCTTTTACCTGATCAGTTCGTGGGTCAATACACAGCAGGGGCCCTGGCTCCGAGAACACACCATCAGAGAGTTAACTGATCAGTTGGCCCCAGCCTTGCAGTCTCTGTTACGCTAATGTTTGTAATGCTTGTGTAATCAGGATTAATGTTACAGTAAATGTGCCTACCATTCCATAGCATGCATGTTTTGGCTGTTATATTTAGTTAACAATGTAACAATCATTGTAGTCATAGCATACATACTCAAATACTGCCCCCTCCACACACACACGCACGCACGCACACACACGCACACACACACGCATATGAAACACATAAGAATAGCACATGGTCACCAACCGTTTCTATAATACTTTCAGGACACAAGAAGACTTATTGCACACATTCAGTAAACGAATGTGAAAATCACGAATGGTTTATCTCTGAGTAATGTGGAGGAGTAACTTACCTTGCCCACTGATAACTCCGAACAGAGAAAAAAGTATCACTACGCAGGGAGCCATTGAATGAGGAGATTTCTTGCCCTACTAAAATACTGTTCAGCAGACGTCTAAGATTCTATGCTATGTGTGAATTAACACCAGCCCGCAGTTTCTCACAGATACGCAGATTTCCAGACGAAAGGTAGAAAGATTTGGAGCGCACCGCTGGAAAGGATTGAGTGTGATGCAGGGTTGAATGAGTAGCAGCGTGACTGTCTTGGAACGAACGTCTAATTATGACTGTGAGGGGCGGGCAGGGGCCATAGTAACGACTTGCAGTCACGGTGTCCGCGCAAACGTCGGCAAACTGTTTATTAAGTAGATTGAAATGTTGTCAGAGATCACATCTATTCGTTTTCTCACTTTTGCAAAATACTTAAGTTAGAAGCACCACCTACTTTACATGACGGATCGATAAACTATTCTCAAATGAATTGTAATATAGGCTACATTAAAACTTGATCGCTTTGAAAGTGTACTGCATGTGAACCACAGCTATTGATTCAGGTTGTTTGCTATGTTTATCATCTTCAGCCAGACTGCTCTGTCTATGACAACACGATCTCCCAGTATTAAAGAACATCTGGAGCGGTTTTGTGGTTATCAAAAAATCTGTTGTGGCTATGTTCAGACGGCAATCCATTCAGTCTTCATGATTACTCGGTTAAAAGAAATTCCAAACATGCAATGCAAAGTCCGCATTAAATTTACGAGCCGTTTCTGAAGACAGACTTGTGTAATTGTTCACCATACAGTGTTTGAGGTTGATGAAATGACCCCCCAGGAAAATGATTGATTGATCTCATCAAAGGTTGCTATAAACAGATGCTTGTATAGCCTTTAGACACTCCTCAAGTTTCTCAATTTGTTGGAGGGCATAATTAGCTTTTGTATGTGCCAATACCTGGCAAGGAGGAAAAAAATAATTGCTGGACGTAATAAAACTTTCATACCAACCATTAAGGCTCTCTGCGAATTCAATCAGTCCTCTGGCTCTGGGCATAGCGACAGAGGCAGCGGTAAACGATCATCTAACCACAGCCATGTGTCTCCACCACCTCACAGACTGTCGAGAGATATATCATAAGAAAAAAGACAGGCAACACAAATGCCTCAATCATGCAGTATGTCGTTCTTACGGTGGTGAGAAACTGCTGTAGTCTCAAGATAATTATTCTTACAGTAGTGTTGAGTAATGGGTTGAGATGAAAAACAATCCGTGCTACTTTTTCAACCAATGGACATATTGACTTAAATGTACTGTACCAAGACATAGCGTCAAATAACAAATGTCTGGAAAAAACGTTGACTCATCAAGATGTTATTTTAACGTCAGAAATCACTATCAAACACCTGGAATAAAACGGAGCTGCGTGCAGGATTTAGCCCACAACCCTTCCAGCACCTTCATTGTGACGAAATCACCACAGACAGTGCGATGTGGCATCTACTGAGCAAACATACTGTACTTTCCAAGAAACAACAGACCTCACTTTTACAGCTGTCCTGTTTTTTAATTTGATCTCTCTTCTGGTGAGGAACCAAGTGAGTCACAGGGAGAGGGCTTTTTTTTGACCATGTAAGGCTCTTACACACCCTGACCTAGACCCAGACTGGATCCTGGTTCACCACAGCAGAGAGGGGATCCGAGGAACACCTATGGAATGTGCTTCTTCCCCTAACCTCCCACATCACTGCTTTCTTCTTCTTCTATTCCATTCTATCAATCTATTCTACTGCCTCTTTCCCCCTCCCCATCCCCATTTCCCCTCTCCTCACCCCCGTCAGGTTTTTAACTGGAAACAGCAGCCAGGGCTGGCTCTTGGCTTAGAGAAAGACATTAGAGCCTCAGAGGTCAGCGTTGAATGGTGCTAATCTTCTGGAGGTCAGAACAGGCTGTTTGAAGCCCAACCCAACTTGTCCTGTTGGGTTGGGCAACTTGTGTTGGGTCACACATGTTGTTGTGACCCGACAGTGGGACAGGAACACAGGCAACATGAGGCCTGTGTCTGACAGTGGGACAGGAACACAGGCAACATGAGGCCTGTGCCTGACAGTGGGACAGGAACACAGGCAGCACAAGGCCTGTGTCTGACAGTGGGACAGGAACACAGGCAACATGAGGCCTGTGTCTGACAGTGGGACAGGAACACAGGCAGCACAAGGCCTGTGTCTGACAGTGGGACAGGAACACAGGCAACATGAGGCCTGTGTCTGACAGTGGGACAGGAACACAGGCAGCATGAGGCCTGTGCTTAATAGCTCCAGGACATCATGTACTGTACACACTAAGGGGGGAAAAACAGGACATTTTAGATTAGGGTTGATATTTTTTATTATTATTTAATTCCAACATGTGAACAACTGCAAGTTAACTTGCATGCACATTTTATTTGACCAAATATTTTTGTTTTCAAGGTACTGGTCATCATAAAAAAGTAGATAAATAAATGACACGCCAACAGAGGTACTTTCTGTACAAAAACATACTAACCATACTAACATAGATGAATGAACAGCATCCAATCAAATGTTGATCGTCAGAATTACAGCAAACAGCAGTGTGACTCACAAAAGTCCTATTTTAAAGTCACACATACTGGCAAAAACATTCTACTAAGGTGATATGTTTTGACAACAGAAGGGATCTAAAAATAATAAAAAGTGCGTGTGCAACATAAACATGAATGAAAACTTTCAAATACATAAATAATGTACGTTATGGCACTTTCACAACAAAAATAAGGTAACCAAGAACAGCCCAAAAACAGTGAGCAACTAGACAACAGAACTAACATCTTCATGACGTAATGCATGCAGTTTCACAATAAAAACATAATCTTAGGCTTTATCAGGCTGGTTCGATTCCTACAACATGTTTTCAGTTTGCTGGTCTAAGAGGGCTTGACCCTGTCACAGTCCTCTGTTCCATGTCAGATTCACAGTCTTTACAAGAACCAGATTCTACCTGGCAGTATGGCGCAACACCAAACCAGTGGGAGAGAATTCCTTTTTCTCGATCTCCGTGGAATTGTCGGGGTAGTCACAGTATTACAACACAATTACTGTAAACTGCATCATCCATAACAATGTGTTGTAATTCAGGAGTCAACGGTTTGATACCCTGTTTCACATTTCTTGTGCAAAATAGTTCCTTCATACACCTCCCACCCCCCAAAAAAAATAAAAAAATAATTGAAAACTGCAGTAGTACAATTACTCTGTCCCTCTCAAGAGATCGACCGCTTTTGGGTCAGGACTCGACTGACGTGAGAGGTGACCGTACATCAGGGAGTGATGAAAATTCGGCGAGATGAATTGCGCCTTTTATGCGGCTTCCTTCTCCTCTCTCGGGGTGCTTATTGGAGAGCACCTGCTGAGCGGCTCGGAGGTCAGGGTGAGCCCGGGCGGCGACGGAGGAGAGACCGGAGGGGTCACGGGACCTGTGACCTCACTCTTCACTTCTGGGAAGGTTCGCTCGGGGAAGACGACCTTCAGCTGCTCCTCAAACAGCCGCTCCAGTTTCCTGGCAGCTGTGGCCACCTCAGAGCCAGGCTGTCGCGCAGACAGAAACAACACAGTTTATAGGTTATTATGACGCTGAGGCGTCCAGTACCAGTGAAGGTAACGTGGAGGAGTGTTCTGTGGTCTGCAGGACTTCCTACCTCTTGATGGGCCGCAGGGTTTCTGAAGATGAGTCTGATGTCTGACACGAACTCAGCAGGGCTGTGGTAGTCCGGGCTCGATGGGCTTTCTAACCTGTTCTTCACCGTAGCCAGATTCATATGTGCTTTCACCGCCCCTGTGTCTTCTGGCATTACCTAGCAACAACAACAGAACAATCATAATTGTTGATCATGAGTAATAAACATCAGAGTTTTTTATCTATTGGATATTTTAAAAACAAGGCCTACTAACTCCTCCGTCTTTGGTGATCTGTAGACATACTGAAGGTGCTTTACTAGGTAAGTTACTAGTGAGTAAACGGGACTGTACTCCAACAGTACGACTGTGTGTGATTGGTCAGACTGAGGCCTTGTACAACCAATACTTGTCTCTGTTGGATCCTCCCAGTGTCTCCACTCACCAGGGGAGTCTCCTGGAAGCCTGTGCTCAGCTCGCTACAGTACAGGCGCAGCAGCAGACACTCGCACTTCTGAGGGAGAGAAGGACACCGTTCGCTTTCAGATGCTTCACAGAAACGACGAAACCAGCCTTGAGAAGAAGACAAGAGAGTTAACTGGTAGAGTAACCGACCCTCTTGTTCACTGGGGAGAGTCTGGGCTCAGAGAGAGGTTCCTCCTTCACAGGCTCTGGTCGTCTGACGCAGCCATCCTCCATCTTGGGCAGAGACGGCTCTCTGCAGAATGTGCAAAGCCACTCAGCACTAGAAGGACAATACCACAGAACCAATGAGCCACGGGCAGGAAAGTAGCAGGAAGCAGGAAGTAAAGCAAAAAATAATTCAGTTATTGAATGGTTCATACGCCGCAAATGTACTTTATGTATACATATACATACCTGGGAGATCTGGGAAGGGTTGGGATGTGACAAGTGAGGTGGAAGACTTTGGGACATTTGTCACAACTCTGAAGCTTGCCTTCAGTCTGGCACACAGCACAGCGGTCTCTGTTAGGGTCCTTCTCTGGAGCTAGGTCTGGGACCACGGCTGTCTGCTGGGGGCCGTCGGGCTGGGCCAGGCCCCCTCCGATCTCTGGAGGTTGTGGAAGGATCTTAGCCTGATCTTCCAGAGAAAGGTTAGGGTGAGTCTGGATGTGTTCTCCAGCGTGGTGAGGAGGGTTAGGGTGAGTCTGGATGTGTTCTCCAGCGTGGTGAGGAGGGTTAGGGTGAGTCTGGATGTGTTCTCCAGCGTGGTGAGGAGGGTTAGGGTGAGTCTGGATGTGTTCTCCACCGTGGTGAGGAGGGTTAGGGTGAGTCTGGATGTGTTCTCCACCGTGGTGAGGAGGGTTAGGGTGAGTCTGGATGTGTTCTCCAGCGTGGTGAGGAGGGTTAGGGTGAGTCTGGATGTGTTCTCCAGCGTGGTGAGGAGGGTTAGGGTGAGTCTGGATGTGTTCTCCAGCGTGGTGAGGAGGGTTAGGGTGAGTCTGGATGTGTTCTCCAGCGTGGTGAGGGGGGGCCTGGACCCCTGTGCTGTCTGGGAGGTTGGCTTTCTGGTTGGCCTGCATCTGAAAGACACCAGCACAAACACATTTCGTACACGGAACCCCTCTCGAAAACTCAGGATCTGAGGTATCTATCAGTGAGTTATTGCAAATCTTGTCACCATTGTGAAGAACTTCTAGCCTATGGCACATTTTCAAGCATTTGGATGATTCTTATTTTGCTGTCTCTCCTCTTAAAAGTTCACACGGTTCCCCAACAATGGCCAACAAACATTCTCCTGTTGGCTGGTGGGTTTAGAGCATTTGGAGAGATAACTGCCGTTTTCACACTGCCACGACAAACACCAACAGGCACATCACACCAAACCGACACAACCCAACAACTGGTGGCTGTTGGTGTAGTTTGTTGTTGTTTGTTTGGGCGTGTGAACTTCTAGGCCTTACATAGCTCATGTCCTCCTCTGGCTCGTCTTTAATGACGATGATGGGTCCAGGGGACGATCTTCTCCTCCTCTTGGCAGCTGAGGTTTGAGCTGCGCTGGCCTGCGTCTCAGCCTGCCTCCAGGCTACAGTCCTTCAGACCACCAGAGAGGAAAGAGAGGGGAGAGGTTAGATCTCTTACAACGTTGCGTAGCTGGCGCTAGCTACCAGCCTCACATCTCTACTCGCTACTTCAGTCCACAATACACAGGCACAGTCTCTAGGTGGAGTCGTCTGTAAATCAGACTTCTCAGGCATTGCTGTGAATAAAAGGCTGTTGAACGTTAAAATAGAAAGAGATTACAGGCACAGATTTTTGTGTATTAATTTTGTCATTTTGATATTTAATCTTCTCACGATCAATGAGCACACTGCGATCGACCGACAGCCTGGATTGCGATTGCTTGATTGGGAAACCCTGGTAGACCGATCTGCCAGGAAGACAAAGAGAGAAAGTGTGTCACCTCACCCTGGTTTTTCCTCCCGGGACACAGCTGGCAGCCCCTGGGAGCTCTGCAGTCCCTCTGCTGGGAGGGAGAAAACAGCAAACCGCCACTCTTCAACAACAACAAGAAATGTGCAAGCACGGTTTGTCAAAATGATATCAGCGATGTGAGTACAAACCGTTCCTGTGTGGTAGGAAGGGTGGTAAGGTTTGGGAGAAGCTGGGTCTTCGTATCTGTACAGGACCAACACCATCGCTCCTCTGGCTTAGATACAGAGACTCCGTCTGGAGATCACAGACACAAAAACAAACAAAAACATGAAAGAATGGATAATGAATGAATTTGTTTCAACGAGAGCCACTGACAGTTGCGTGTCAGAAAGAATGAATAGATTTACAGGAAGTGATGAGAGTACCTGTAGATGAGAGTGAGGAGAGCTGAAGCTGCTGTTGCTGAGGAGGGGGGCGCTGTGGGAATGGAGAGGGGCTAGCTGGAAGGGATCCGGGGGTTGGAAACCAGAGCTGCCGGTCATTCCTCTCAGGGGCAGGACCGCCTAGGAGCCGGGGTAAACACACCCACAGGACTCAGAATGACAGGGGTCTGAGGGACCCTCCAAAGGTCTATAAGGACCCCCATAATATATATATATATATATATATATATATATGCAGACAGACAGGCAGACACACTGACGGACAGACAGACGGACAGACAGACGGACAGACAGACGGACAGGCAGACAGGCGGACGGATGATGTCAGGTCATCTCTTGTGAGTCTGTGTTGACAGAGAGATAACAGCATGGCATCCTGCTTCCCCACAGCCCTGTCATTGGTCTGGTCTGGGCTGGGGCTTTTTGCTTTCATAACAAAGAACAGAACACCCTGATAATAAACACTGTGCTTCAGGGTGCCAGACTGCTATGCTTTAAGTACTTAGTTGCAAAACAGCCTCTTTGTTTGCAGCCAGCCTTACAGGTGAAAGCAGTGGCTTACAGTTCCCAGGAGAGAACCTCTTTTCCATTCTTTAAACACAAAAAGAAGAAAATGTACCATTTCTGCTTTGTGTGTGACAGAGCAGAAAGAGTGATGTATCTCAAGCACATTGAAAAAACAGGAAGTACTCTCAGTGCAGCTTTTCTCTCCCGACTGCGTAGTTAAAACAAGGAAAACGCCCCAAGTCCACTCGAAGGCTTGCAACCAGCGGTACTTAATGATCCCACTACTGCTGACGCAATCCCAACAGCTTGTTCCCATCAGCATGATGCAACTGCTGTGACCAACTTGAAGGCCAAAAGCACTGTCCTCCTCATCCGCCTATTCTAACAAGCAGGAAGCTAGACTAAATAACTCTTTGGACCAGACATATCTATCACCCCTCCTAGGAGCCGAGAGTCTGGTCTTTATCACGTTAGCTTCTGCTAATGTAGATTTGAGCCTTTTCCCCATCCATGATTTTGACTCACGTGCCAAGTGATGATTCAAACCTATCTTGACGTGTCTAGGTGTACGCTGCCTGAAATGTGAAGGCTGTCTGCTTGATTTAGGACAACAGCGTCCACTGTCTTGGCCTGTTAGGAATCTCTGTCAATCAAAGTGGACCACAGACGAAGACACTCACTGGGACTCTCACCTGGGACACAAACCCAGGGCTGGGCAGACTGCCTGTGGGACTGAGGTGGTTGGAAGGTGGAGGCATGAACCTCCGGCCTGGTTGGGGCACGGGGAGGCCAGTCTGGGATGGGGAGCCCACATGGAGGGGCCCTTGAGCAGGTTTCTGGAGCCCGAGACTCTGGTACCAGGACCAGGGTGGGGGAGGAGGCTGCCAGTGAGGCTGCTGGGCCAGCTTCTCCACTTGCAGCTGGAGCTGGGCCAAGGTGCTGTGGGGGGTTGGGTGGGCCTGTGGAGGCCCTGGGGGAGGGCCAGCGGGGAAGCCTTGGGGGCCCTGTCTGGGAAGGGGGAGCTGCTGATGGAGGCCCTGGTATCCTCCCCCCAGAGAGTGGCTGGGGAGGTTCTCCACCACTAAGGAGCCTGAGGGGATGGGCAGACAGAGAAGGTTTCTGCATAACAAGCAGGGTGGGAAAGCTGCTCCTCACAAACGGCATCTTTAATTTACAAACCTCGGCACCCTTTAGACCAAAATATACCACCGCAAAATATACTACCACTACCACAGTTCCTTATACCTTGGTTATATCTATCCCCCCCACCCACCCTCCAAGAAAGAAAACACTACTAAAACATAAAATGGTACCTGTTGAAAAGTACGAAACCGCCAATACTTAACTCCACCAAAACAATCAATGTTATTTTTCACATGCACGACCACTACAATTCCTCACTTAATCATTTAAAATATCCCTGACTGTCTCCTAGTCTTACCCAGGTCGACGTTGGAGGCCCAGAACCCAGAGCGACACTGGAAGCGCAAAGTGCTCTGCGGTGCAAACGAGGTATTGCATTTAGCCCGCAGCAGGTTCCCAATCTGAAACAGGATCTGCAACAGAAGGGATGTTATTAATAATTCTCATGGAAGACATTGGGTTAGAGAGGCACAAGACATGTGTTCTGCATTTCCTCCCCCATATCATTATAAAACTGCCTACTGATTGGCTCAGAGGGGTTAAGGGCAGGAGTCATTTGTAAGGACATCATACCAAGCGTTTACAATGCAGAAGGGCTGTGCTACTGTTTCTGGCTGTTGCCCATTGGGTGAAATTAATCACATGATCAAGGTGTCTGGACAGGTAGCCAATGTCCTCCTTCTGTTTCTTCAGAACGGTCTCACTGTCCTTCGTCAGCGCCTTAGAGAAACAAGGAAACGATAGATTTCTCATAAATGTGTCACTCAACCTAACCACTAATAATAACTGGTTCATGTCGGTTCTATTGCAGCTCTCAACATTCACACAAGGAACTTTCAAGAAGTCTCACACCTCCAGCTGATTCACCAGAATCTTTCCCTTTCTGTTGATTTCTAATATCAAACTGCAGATGGCCTTCTTGATTTCATTGTGAACCAGCGTGCGGTTTTCATCCACTTGAGAGAGTCTGAAAGACAGTTATGAAAAGAAACAGAGATTGAAAGCATACCCAATGTCATCCTTCATGACATAAGAAAAGAATCAAACCGTTTTTGTACTGTGAGGCAGCTCAAACAGTACCGTACCCCTTGTCTATAGAACTGGACATCTCATCCACAACCTTCTTCTTCTCCTGGAGCTGCTTAGTCACGGTCTCCATGTGTCGTTTGAGATTCTTGTAGGCATCTTCGAGAAACTGATAACTGTGAGGAGACAGACCACATGGTTTCTAAACACAGACTCTGTGCCGGCGCCTGGGTGATGTACACACGCACACACACGCACACACACGCACACACACGCAGACGGTACTTGTGGTCCTTGTGCTTGAGCAGCTGACAGTCCCGGCAGGTCAGCAGGTCGCACGTCTCACAGAACAACTTCAGGGGCTCCTGTTTGTGGACGTCGCAGAAAGCTGGCCGCTGATTGGACACGCCATGGGCTTCTGGGACACGAACGCACGCAAAACAACGCAACAAAAAAAAAAACAGCCCATAACTCCCCCTGTCAACCCATATCATTGCTGTTTGCTGTTGCCGTAGCGAGACAGAAAGCAGTACCTTCAGCCACCTCCTCCTTCTGCCGGATGGTGTGGTCCTTAGTGAACTTGACTCTCTGGTGAGCCTCCACACAGGTGAAACACAGGAACTCCACACAGTCCACACAGAACCCAGAGGCCTCCGTGTGGTCATCACAGCTCATGCAGATCTGTGGACAGAGAGCCCAGGTAGCACAGGACACAGAGCCCAGGTAGCACAGGACAGAGAGCCCAGGTAGCACAGGACACAGAGCCCAGGTAGCACAGGACAGAGAGCCCAGGTAGCACAGGACACAGAGCCCAGGTAGCACAGGACAGAGAGCCCAGGTAGCACAGGACAGAGAGCCCAGGTAGCACAGGACAGAGAGCCCAGGTAGCACCATTGGCTGCTTCAAGTCAGCCGGGCTGCAGGCGGCTGCAGGCGACACCGGCGCTGCATGAAGTCGAACGCACCTAATGTTTTCAGTCAACTTCATTACTGCTGCATGCATCACCAACCTGGACAGTCCTCTGGACAGTGCTAGGAATATCCCCAGAGTCCTTGACAAAGAAGTTCTCCATGACGTCCACCTCCATACACTCCTGCCTGCATACTGGACATCGAATTACGTTGACTACAATCAGGAAAAAGAAATAACGTTAGCTTACACACTACTTTTTTTCCATTTATAACCACATTTATAAGACACGGATATATCTGGGAGAGGGAGAGAGCGTTTTTACATGTGAAATTCAATCTTCATAACGCCGATTTGTCGAATGTTTGTAAACAAGAGCAACTCACGTGGTTTCGTTGCTCTGTCAAACTGGGAGTTCGCCGTTGGGTCGGGCATGGCCAGATTTCTTGAGGGCGAGGGCAAACATGTCATACAGAAGGAGTGTAGACAAGGCAGAAGCTTAGGTTCTCTGCTGTGAAAATGAGAATGGCAAACGGGACAGGTGTCCAATACGTTTGAGGTGCGCGGATGCATCTTCAGTGCCTCCCCCCGGACGGACAGACAATTAGCCTCGTTTTCTACAAAGATCACCGCCGCATCATCCAAGTCTGGTATCTCCGTACTTTCCTCCATCGCTTTCTTTATGACATCAAGAGGCAAATAATCCGGCTATAATATCGCGGTAGGGATGAACGTTACTTAACCATCGTTTACACAGTAGACTTCACCTAGATGATTTTCTCCAGGTGCCTCAAGCTGTCAGCATCCCGCGCTAAAAAAAACCTTGTCGCGCTGTCTTCACACATTTATTTGTGCGTTCTGCTTTCTATTCTACAGTCTACTGTTGATTACACAGTTGCAAAGGCTATTATGACAATAATACACGTATGTTTCGCTGCGTGCGTGCATGCGTGCGTGCGTTAGTTACAATGATGCTACAGCTGAGCGGTTGTAGGCGCGCGTGAATGGATGCAGAATGTCCACATTGGGATATTTCCCAGTCTGCTCCGCGCAAGCTGCAGTATCCGAGATGGGTGGGGTCACCCACGGTAAGCGCTGTGATAGGATGAAATTATCCATTCTATCAAGCCCGCTTGAAATTAAATCATAATTATTTTATGAAATTGGTGAAATACACAGCGTACATAATTATTTTAGCATCCATACAGTATGAGGATGATAGCAAGATAGTTGTCAGAGCTGAAGTGGTTTATAAACATACCACATGCTGCAAAACCCCAAAGCTGCTCTATGTGGCACAGAGGCGTAGCCACGGGTAGGTGTGCCTACCCAATGTGTTCTAAGGCCTACCCAAAAACGAATATATCTCCGAAAAATTATGAACTGGGTGCACATCGCAAAGTAAATAAGTTTTAAAAAAAACTGAAAAGATGCATATCCATATTTTTCTAGGCCTACCCAAAAATATTATTCTGGCTACGCTCCTGAGTTTGGTCTCAACTGTTACAACCTCTGTTGTGAAACACTCAAGTCTTATAAGGATGAGTAAAAAGCTTTAATGTAAGAGTGTGAGATCAGGGTATATTCGGAAGGCATTTCAGTAGTTTAGCAATTTTACAGAAACAGGAGCAAAACAGCTTTAAACTAGAACAACATTTTTTTAATACTGGGTGACCAAACACACAATGTAGAAAAAGTCAAGAAACAGGGTTCTGGAATTTGATCGAGTGCAAAGATTTTTTGCTTTTTCTTCATTTCTTGGTAAGACACAATATAGCCCTGCCCTGAAGTGATGTAATGTCTATTCTGTATATCCCAGCATTACATGATTCCTACTGTACATTGAGGGGATTAGTATGAGTAACCAGATTAAGATTCATGCATGTGGCACTTTCCTAGTCAGAGTTAGCAGGGGGTGCACTTCATGGCAAGACACAATACAGCCCTGCCCTGAAATGCAGCCCCTGCTAACCTGTGAGAACATTTACTTTGATGTTGATACATAGAGGTTTTAGTACTTGTCTTTTGTAGGCTATAGGCATGTGAACCTTTGGTCCGTTTTCAGGACAACTGATATTCTGAATCAGAAGGCTGTTGTTTTCGATCTGTCTGAGTAGCCTACCCTACCAGGCATTAAAAGTGCATGCCTTTGAACCTATAAATTGAGGGAGTCAGGTGGCTGAGCGGTGAGGGAATCGGGCTAGTAATCAGAAGGTTGCTAGTTCGATTCCCGGCTATGCCAACCAAATGACGTTGTGTCCTTGGGGCACTTCACCCTACCTGCCTCGGGGGAATGTCCCTGTACTTACTGTAAGTCGCTCTGGTTAAGAGCGTCTGCTAAATGTAAATGTAAATGTAAATAAATGCAGCACTTAGGCAAATTATGCCTACACCGTGCAAAGGAACCTTCCAACCTTCCAGCTTTCACACGGTGCCGTCTGCACTGCAAAAATTGAAGGACTAGTTAGGGTGGGAAAACAATAATAATAAATATAAACTAGAGAGAATATATAGGTTGTGCACACCCAAAAACATTAAATCGTTAACTCATCCATGATATTGCCTGAGTGACACTGAAACACAGAAAAGGCATGATATTTAAGATCAAAGGTTACCCAATACATCAGCCATTACCATCGGCGATTCTAGGTTTTTAAACTCCCTAACCCTAACCCACGCACAGACATGGATTTGACGGCAAAGAACCACCGCATTCCCCTGAGCGACGGGAACCTAATTCCCCTGTTGGGATTGGGAACATACGGAGATCCTAGGACGGTAAGAGACCACAGCTGTAATTCCCTGCCCAGGATTCAATCACGTTGTTCGGTAACAGGTTTGAGCACGTTCGGGTGTTTTGAGAAAAATTGCTGTAACTGAATAAACATGTATTGATCGATTGGACATGGAACATTGAACACAATGTTCCTACAGCTGTATTTTTATTATGTTCAGTGAGGCTCACCTGTGTGGCCTGGCCTTGTTTCCCGACAGACACCCAGAGGGACTGCATTGGAGTGCGTAAAACATGCCATTGATGTAGGATACAGACATTTTGACGGCGCATTGGTGTATTTTAACGAGCACGAAGTAGGTCAAGCCATACGAGAGAAAATTGCAGATGGAACCGTCAAAAGAGAAGACATTTTTTATTGCGGAAAGGTGAAGTCCAGTCCGTGTTTGGTGTTTCATGATGTTCAATTCAACCTATCGTTGAAAATAATTGTACTTGTTTAATGTTAACTTTCACTCAGCTTTGGAACACTTTTCATCCCCGGGAGCTGGTGAGGCCCGCGCTCGAGAGGACGCTGAAGACCTTACAACTAGACTATGTGGATCTTTACATCATTGAGCTTCCAACTGCCTTTAAGGTTAGCTTCAGATCACTTTACATTTGTTATAATGGAAACGGTTTCAAACACAAGTTGTAGCCAGCATGATGAACCCAATGAAACCACAAAACAGAATTGTCCATCGTTTGTGAAACGTGTTTTCTTTAGCCTGGCGATGAGTTCTATCCCAAAGATGAGAATGGGAAGTACATTTACCATGAGACAGACCTCTGTGCAACATGGGAGGTGAGTTTTGTTTCCTCTTTAGTGTTGGAGAGCAAAGAGCAGCTGTGCGTTTACAACTGAGTCAGAGCTGTGTGTGTTAGTGTGTGTGTATTAGTGTGTTTGTATTAGTGTGTGTTAGTGTGTGGTGTGTGTGTGTAGACAATACCAAGATAAGTCCCTCCCTGCACAGATGTAGGTACCAGTGCAACCTTTGTGATAGCAGTAATCAACTTTGTGTTCAAAGTCCTCTGAAATGCTAAGAGTTTGTTTTATGTTTCTGTCTTAGGAGTTTAGGTCTATCTCACCTTAGTAAATCAGATCTATCTCTGAAGGGACGTAAATTTTAAAGATGTCTGATCTATAACTAGGCTTTAGAAGCTTGCAAAGACGCGGGGCTCTGCAAATCACTGGGAGTGTCTAACTTCAACCGCAGACAACTGGAGCTGCTTCTGAACAAACCGGGCCTTAAGCACAAGCCTGTGTCCAATCAGGTACCATCCCTCTTAATGACCTTTGTCTCTGTTCCTGAGAAACTCTATACGTGTCCACTTCCAATGGCAGCTTAGACTTGTTATTAACCTATTCTCCTAACCAGTGTGTTGTATGCACGTTTATGTATGTTTTCTGTACAGGTTGAATGTCATCCGTATTTCACACAGCCAAAGTTACTAGAGTTTTGCCGTCAAAATGACATAGTGATTGTGGGCTACAGCCCAATAGGAACCTCCCGAGACGCCTCCTGGTAAGGAATAGAAAAACTCACTATTCTCATTTTCTTTATGACTAACTTCACATGTCTGGCAGCATGTCCAAATGCGGTCTACACGGGGTCTTAACAAACACAGAAACCAAAAAACAAACACGATCAGGAACTCTGGAAATGCTTCATGTACGTAGCATGATCAGCTCTACTGCACCATTATGCACAATCATGTTGACTTATGTAGTTGGGATCTCATTCTGATCCAAAATAGGCAACATTCCATTCCATTTTCTGTCCTGTTTAATTACACACATAATACATGTCCAGGTGACCAGAAAGCTAACTGACAGACAGTGTTTTCTTTTATATATATATATATAAGTCCAGGGAGGGACTTAAATAGATATATTTGGCATTATTCATGCTTTACTGGACAGAATTAAGTGAAGTGTGATTGAAAGGGCAGGGGGAGAGAGGGGAAGACATGCAGCAAGGGGCCCAGGGGGAGAGAGGGGAAGACATGCAGCAAGGGGCCCAGGGGGAGAGAGGGGAAGACATGCAGCAAGGGGCCCAGGGGGAGAGAGGGGAAGACATGCAGCAAGGGGCCCAGGCCAGATTCAGGCCCAGGCGGCCGCAGTGGGACCTCTGCCTACACAGTACACACACACACACTAATCCGGTTAGCTACCGGGGGCGCCCCTAGGCAGAGCGTTCAGTAATAAGAGTCTTGCCTGCGACCCAGGGTGAACCTGAAATGCCCTCCCCTCCTGGAGGACGAGCTCCTGGTCTCCATCGGGAGGAAGTACGCCACGAGCAGCGCCCAGGTGGCTCTGCGCTTCAACGTCCAGAGAGGAGTGGTGGTCATCCCCAAGAGCTTCAGCCCACAGAGGATCACCAGCAACTTCCAGGTTGATTTGAATGGCTTCAATCTTTCTTGTCCACAAATGTGTCAAATATGCATGTGGCTTCACAGGATGGTTAAAACACATCACAGTAAATCACGAAACGTACGGTCATTAGAAACACATGCACGCGCAGTACAGGCGTCAAGAGCGGACACGGTTCCAGTGTGAATGGGGCTTCGCTTCGCACGCAGAAAACACTCGAGATGTTTCACTCTGAAACGTTTTTTTTCCTCAGCGTTCAGTTGATCGTAACCGTCCTTGAACTTCCTCGCAGATATTTGACTTTTCTCTGACTGAGGAGGAGATGACGGAAATAGAAGGGCTGAACAGGAACATTCGCTTCGTGGAGTTGCTTATGTGAGTCCTGCGCTCTGCAGCTCTGTTCATATCAGATACTGTTGATGTTAATATCATGTGATATGATGCATCATATGAAACGTCATAATGTACATTGTTTCTTTGTTTTGATTGATTAGATGTATTTCGGTCCACAGGTGGAGTGACCACCCTGAGTATCCATTCCATGATGACTACTGACATTTTAAAACACTCACAAAAAAACCTATTTACAGTTTCTAGATTCACAGACCAAACATTTCAATAAAATGGTTGCTCTTGTTTTTCCAAATTTCAATAGTGTCACCGAGTGTGAAATCTTTTGTTGTACATAGACCTTTTGGATCCCTTTTTGCAAACAATGTGCCAGTGGCATAACATCTCCACCAGGGGGCTCTGTTCCATACTGAATAGACATTGATCAGGCTTGACTCATGTTCGGTGGCTGTGATTGAAAGAAACATCACTCATGCTCTTTATCCTGTAGTGGGAAACAGTCTTAGCATAAGTGGTCTCTGTGCAGATACGTGCCTGATGCTGCAGGCACATGCAACAACCAAACAACAATTGTAGTAACAGAAATGGTTCAACATCAACCATTCTCAACGCAAGAGGCTGGTTGGCAAGCTACATCAATACATTTTGGAATGTGAATCGTGATTGAATGCTAAATTATTTATTGGGAGTAAAATCAGTGAGAGAAACTTTGCAAGGAAACTGAGGTGCCTGTGGTAACTAGTCGCGCCACAATTATGCGACTCCCAGTCCTCAGATAATTTGAGTCACATGCAGTGCTTATGTCTCTATGTGCTATTAAATGAATTTAAGGATGCTGGCATGCTACATGAGACACATGTTGTTTAATGATTTGTTCAAGTCAACCTGACCTTGTATGTCTTTTTATGTCTGAATCAAAGAGATAGTAAGGAGGCGTGTGTGTGTGTGTGTGTGTGTGTGTGTGTGTGTGTGTGTGTGGAGGGGTTCAAGGTTCAGAGATGTGAGGGTTATGCACCGTTGTGGTCTGACAGTACAAGATTAACCTGGGCCACCTGGGGCGCCAGCACAAAAACATTACAGTACATTTGTATTTATTTGTATTTTAGCATTCATAAAGTTACTAAGTTATTTGAAATACCATGTCTTGTAGCATTGCGTGGGACCAAAAGGCATTAATGATATCTGCAGATTGCATAAATCTAAATAAAAGCTGCATACAATATACAGATACACTCACACACAACCTGCCATTCTGAAATAGTTGTGATCAGACTTAATTGTTTATTGTTCCATCTTTATCGGTTATACCTTTATTGTTTTACAACTCACTTTTGTATCCTAACAGAAGAACAGGTTGTTTTGTCCAATTGCTGTTTACTCACAGAAGAGCATTGTTCCTGTGCCTGCGTCAGGCCTGGTTATCTGGCATACCCGGTGGGCCGACGCACTTGGGGCCGCTAAGATATGATATTTAATATATATATAAATCTGTATATATATATATTTTTTTTTATAAACTTAAAATTGGCCAACGATCGGCCAATAAAGCAGGGACAGCGGCCCATTGGTTCATTTTCCATACTGACACTTGGCTGGCCCAATCACATCTCTTAACAGGCTCCACCCCTCCCCGTCTGTTTCTTGTGTCAGATGCAGTGGCTCAGAGTCTGACTGATTGTGGTGGGCCGGTTTGAGCAAAAATCCCAGGGCCATTTTTTTGTCCCGGTCCAGCCCTGGCCTGCTTGATCAAACTTGTTGAGAAAGTTGGGATTCTGAGAAAGCATATTCATGGGAATCACTCACAGTGTCTGCTTCTGGGGGAAAGGTTAGTGGGATGTGAGGATTCCCATGAATATGCTTTCTCAGAATCCCAACTTTCTCAACAAGTTTGATCAAGCAGGCACAGGAACAATGCTCTTCTCTGAGTAAACAGCAAAAAGGCTCCCTTCATTACGTCGTTCAAATAAAAATCCAGTCACCATGTCAGATACAAACTCCTTTGTCAAAGTGTAATTGTTTATCCAATCTGTTATAGTTTATACAGTTCATCGTATTCCTTTTTTACCAGGGTTTTAGCCTCGACTGTGCAGATGTGTCATGTGTATCAAACTGGATCAATGAAAGTAGTAAAGACGGTTCCAGAAAGGAATTCTGAATGAGGACCCATCCCACTGTCTCTCTACCAATCCCACTGTCTCTCTACCAATCCACAGCTCCATCCCACTGTCTCTCTACCAATCCCACTGTCTCTCTACCAATCCCACTGTCTCTCTACCAATCCCACTGTCTCTCTACCAATCCCACTGTCTCTCTACCAATCCCACTGTCTCTCTACCAATCCCACTGTCTCTCTACCAATCCCACTGTCTCTCTACCAATCCCACTGTCTCTCTACCCATCCCACTGTCTCTCTACCCATCCCACTGTCTCTCTACCCATCCCACTGTCTCTCTACCAATCCCACTGTCTCTCTACCCATCCCACTGTCTCTCTACCAATCCCACTGTCTCTCTACCAATCCCACTGTCTCTCTACCAATCCCACTGTCTCTCTACCAATCCCACTGTCTCTCTACCAATCCCACTGTCTCTCTACCAATCCCACTGTCTCTCTACCAATCCCACTGTCTCTCTACCAATCCCACTGTCTCTCTACCCATCCCACTGTCTCTCTACCCATCCCACTGTCTCTCTACCCATCCCACTGTCTCTCTACCAATCCCACTGTCTCTCTACCCATCCCACTGTCTCTCTACCCATCCCACTGTCTCTCTACCAATCCCACTGTCTCTCTACCAATCCCACTGTCTCTCTACCAATCCCACTGTCTCTCTACCCATCCCACTGTCTCTCTACCCATCCCACTGTCTCTCTACCAATCCCACTGTCTCTCTACCCATCCCACTGTCTCTCTACCCATCCCACTGTCTCTCTACCAATCCCACTGTCTCTCTACCCATCCCACTGTCTCTCTACCAATCCCACTGTCTCTCTACCCATCCCACTGTCTCTCTACCCATCCCACTGTCTCTCTACCAATCCCACTGTCTCTCTACCCATCCCACTGTCTCTCTACCCATCCCACTGTCTCTCTACCAATCCCACTGTCTCTCTACCCATCCCACTGTCTCTCTACCAATCCCACTGTCTCTCTACCCATCCCACTGTCTCTCTACCCATCCCACTGTCTCTCTACCAATCCCACTGTCTCTCTACCCATCCCACTGTCTCTCTACCCATCCCACTGTCTCTCTACCCATCCCACTGTCTCTCTACCCATCCCACTGTCTCTCTACCAATCCCACTGTCTCTCTACCCATCCCACTGTCTCTCTACCCATCCCACTGTCTCTCTACCCATCCCACTGTCTCTCTACCCATCCCACTGTCTCTCTACCAATCCCACTGTCTCTCTACCCATCCCACTGTCTCTCTACCAATCCCACTGTCTCTCTACCAATCCCACTGTCTCTCTACCCATCCCACTGTCTCTCTACCAATCCCACTGTCTCTCTACCCATCCCACTGTCTCTCTACCCATCCCACTGTCTCTCTACCCATCCCACTGTCTCTCTACCCATCCCACTGTCTCTCTACCAATCCCACTGTCTCTCTACCCATCCCACTGTCTCTCTACCCATCCCACTGTCTCTCTACCCATCCCACTGTCTCTCTACCCATCCCACTGTCTCTCTACCCATCCCACTGTCTCTCTACCCATCCCACTGTCTCTCTACCCATCCCACTGTCTCTCTACCCATCCCACTGTCTCTCTACCCATCCCACTGTCTCTCTACCAATCCACAGCTCAGCTCCAAACTGTCTGTCGCTACAGGAGCCCTCAAAGCACATGCTTACCCCGCTAACGAACCTTGGGTTTGTTATGGTCCAGCCTCACTGATGATGGTGATTAGGAGAGACGAGAAAGGTTCTCCTCAGAAGACCAGCTGGGCTAACCTGTGGCCGTACAGTCAAGACCAGCAGGAAGCCTCAGAACAGGACAGGAGAAGACGGCTCGTCTCCTGTTTTTCTGTTTTCCCCCACTTAGTTGAAGTCACTGACTGTGAGAATTACTCTGGACAAGCTAACAGACCATTTCATAAGCACGGAATGTGTGTGCAATTAATGAGAGCTTTCCTGTCAGCGGCCAATCACTGAACTACGTGGCAGGGCTGTTTCGCCTGCCCAGTACGGCCGTAACAACGGTGCATGTTGGGGGGGAAATTAGTTACGAGTAAGACAAGACTGCTTGTGGTAAAATATTCACTATGTGCCTGCAGGTCTGTCCACCACAAGCTCGATCTTGAACAGGGGTGTCAATAACAAGGTAATTCCAAGTGCTTCACATAAAACCATTAAAAGCATCAAAACATAATGCAAAAGAAAACAAGATTTAAAAGCAATTAAGAACATTCAATAAGGTTAACTCCTCAAATGACAGCCAGCATTGATGCCAGTAAGTTGCTGCAACATTGTGTGCGAGCTGGAGAGTTAACTTACCCGGTTAGTTCACATAACCTTCTTTCTGGAATACCCCCCTTACCTGCTAGGTTACATAACACCAGGGTTATGTGACTCAGGTTTCCAAGGCAGCTGTTTACTGTACAGGTTGTAACAAGGGCACAATGTAAAGTCAGTTACAAGTACATTTGCATACTGAAGATCTGAAAGAAGAATGAAGTCAAGGGTCATAGAATTCAGTTTTCTTTTTTTATATATATTTGTGTACAAAGTAGATGACCCAATTCACATATTGACACAATTGACATATTTAGCAACAACTTTACAGGTTATTTAAAGCTATTCATCTGCAGTTTGATCAGTCTTTCCTAAGGTACAGAAGGGTTAGGATTACCCTTCAGTAGCAAGATAGCAACCACCTGCAACTCCACTCCAAGGCTTCTGCCATTTGCAAACCTCGAGGTTGCGCGAAGGCAGACTTGACTCCTTGATTAGACTAGCAACACATTTTGAGAGAGAGAAAAAACACAAAAAATAAAAAACGCCCTCACCCCAAAAGAACCTGCAAAGCAGAGAGGGCCAGAACACGTCTTCCAATAAAAGGCCTCTGGATTGTTAAGACTCACGACCTTCAAACAAATGCCCTGAACTGGGCCGCTCTGGTCCCCTGTGGTGGGAAAATGTTCTGAATGGGGAGCTGGGTCTGTGAGGAAGGGATCCGGTTGGAGAAAGAAAGACTCTTTTCCGGGGACTGAATTGAAGATGTGTTTGGGAGCAGGGGCTTCACTAAGCAGGAGTGATGTTTTAATTATAAGCAGTCACTGCAGACGGCTTAAAAACCTCCCCAACTGGAGGGATCCTGAAGCTCACAGACTGTGTGTGTGTGTAAGTGTGTATGTGTGTGTGTAAGTGTGTATGTGTGTGTGTATGCATGTGTGTGTTTACTGAAAAGGGATCTATAGGGATCAACACAATATTGACTGGAGCAGCCTCGCTCTCACTCCCATGGTTCACTATAGACAGAGACCCTGGGAGAATGTGTGTGTCGAAAGGTTACGCAATCCCCCCACCACACTGAGATGGCACAGACCTCCAGTGTGCTGCAGGGATTGTGTGTGTGCGTGTGCGTGTGTGTGTGTGTTTGTTGGGGTGTCTGAATGGGAGTGAGAAGGTGGGGGCTGGTTCTGTGGAGGGTGCTGTGCTATGCAAGACAGACGCAGTCTCTACAGGCTGAGTGTTGAGTTTCCACAGATACCCGCCCCTCTATGCACGCTATATAGTGAAACCTGAGCACCAAGAGGCCAATAGCTGGTTAAACACCCTAACCTGAGGGCTGTCTCTCTCTGCATCACCATGAAAGGTGAGTACCATTGGGAGGGTTGGACGGCTTGCTCTGCCAGGAAGGGAAACCATGAAAACAGTCAGCCCACCACTGCTGTTGCTTATTGTAATTCAAAGTTTGATAAAGTTTGATTTTACTGATATTTCATGGCAATGACGTGGTCCCTGATTCCTGTTTTGTCTCTGTGAAGGGTTGTTTTGAAAGCAGACATGGGAGTTTGTTAAACCAGTTTCTGTGTTGTGTGTGTTTTTGTGAAGATTAATCCCTCCAGCATTCTCATGCTGTGCACCATAACGTGTGGAAATGTGGCTTAGGACTTAAGTCTCTGGGCAATCTATCACCAGTCTGTGTCACCAGTCAACAGACCAGTCTTTCAGTGCTGTGCTGTCAGACTCTGTTCATATTAGATTAGGAATGTCTATCAGAGATGGATTGACATCCTTTGTAATGCCTCTTTGGCTTGTTTAATGTACGGATGAACATCTTGCGCCAGTTACCCTTGGGCAAGGGGTGATCTTTCAGAGATGGATGTTTGGGGTGTTGAAATGGGCTCCTGCACATCATGCCAGCAAATTATATTGAAGACAATCATTAATTTACCTGACCTGGACTGTTTTCACTCTGAACCTTGATTTGATGCAGAGCTTCTTCTGAGTGTCTGAGGAGAGGACGTAATGTCAAACAGGACCAGACCAATTGACTTTGTCTGTCAAAGGAAATACAAAGAAATCTGATTGTGGAATAATTTCTTGACACGTTTTGTTCCTAGCAGCCACCATGAGCACATTCACTTATGTGCTTGTGCTCGTGTGCTTGTGCTCATGTGCTTGTGCTTATCTGAAGGACTCAAAGGAGATTTTCAACCCAAATCAATACGTTTGACTGTCACCAGTTCTTAGAAATGTTGACTTATCTTATCTCAAATCGAGTCCATGTGAGATACTGTACATAATCTAATCATCAATGTACAATATCATACCAAAGCAGTTTACGGTATTTTATAATGACACAGTCTTGACGTAAGTGATATGTAATTTAATAACAACTCTTATGTGTTTCTTGATTTCTTTCCATTGACACTTCATCAGCCTGTTTTGATGTGTCAAATGCTTGAATCTTTTGCTTAGAAATGATTTAGCACAATCCTAGAACACTGCATAAACATGCATGGGCCTTCCTTCCAGAGTCTGCTGAGGAGGACTGCTACATAGTGGATCAGTAAAACACAAGAGGCTTCTGATAAAATAGTATATTCATCGATTTCAACGTGGTGTGTAAATTAGTGTTAAAAGAGTGACACCAATGTTTGACAGGATGTAATAGCTGAGTTAAACATTAAACTGCACTTTGAACTTGGATCTATAGTCTGTCTCTGTTGCCAGGGACTCCGCTGTCAGAGTGATGGAAAACTCCATCACTCTGGAATCTGTCAGGTGGAGCTGGTCTGGACAGACTAGTCTGTCGAGTCTGGAACACCGACCATGACTGACTGAGTCAGGATGACTCAGTCAGCCCCCCGCCCCCCCACCCCCTCCGCCCCCCCACACTCCCACCTTCCTCCCAATACAAACACCTATCCGTGAAACAGCTATTTCGGTCTTGGGCCTGTTACTAAAAATGCGTCTGATGGTCTCTGTTTGGAAGCGTCTCTGTTTGAAGCGACGTCTGTTCCCCTGGCCCAGGTGGGTCAACCTGCCCCTGCCCCAGAGGGTGTGACACCCCAGGTGGGTCAACCTGCCCCTGCCCCAGAGGGTGTGACACCCCAGGTGGGTCAACCTGCCCCTGCCCCAGAGGGTGTGACACCCCAGGTGGGGCAGCCATCAGGCCCCCTGGAACGAGGCTCTTGGTGGGCCGAAGGTTCCGGAACAAAACCGTCGCCGTGCCAACCAACGGCTCTGTGTGCTTTTGGATACTGTGGCTTTCTGACAAGTACCTTCAGAAACATGGGGATCTCTATTTTTGCCACTGGCCACAGTGGGGACTCAGGAGATCTGAAGAGCGAACAGTCGTCTAGGCTCACACACATGCTCACGCACACACACAAGTTTGTTTTACTATCCTAGCGAGGACCGACAATTCACTCCCATTCACAATGGTGTTATCCCTAACCCCTGAACTGAACTCTTAATACAATTCTGTCCCTAACTCTAATTTCAACCCTAACCCAACTCACAGATACACACATATATATACCCACACACACACACACATGCATAAACACAGTGGGAGCACATTCCGAAGGCTTCTGTCTGCAGGGAGGCCATCTCCCTGTGGGTTCAGACCTGAACTCAGTCAGTTAAACAGACATTTTTTGGTTCCTAAAGTGCAGCTAGGAATGTACTTGGTTTAGTGAGTCAATGTATGTGTGTGCATGAATGTTAGTACCGGTGTGTGCATATGCTTGTCGTTGTGTGTATGCCTGTGTGTGTGTGCGTGTTTGTGTGTTCTGGATCAGGCCTCTACTGCAGGTCATTAATTGGTTGGGATGGGTCGGTGGCGGGAGGGGCCTTTGGCCCGGCCAGTGTGAAGCAGGCCAAGGAAGAGAGGGAGAGAGAGAGAGAGGGAGAGAAAGAGAGAGAGAGAGAGAGAGAGAGAGAGAGACAGAGAGATAGAGAGAGAGAGAGAGAGAGAGAGAGAGAGAGAGAGAGAGAGAGAGAGAGAGAGAGTGAGGGAGAGAGAGAGAGAGAGAGAGAGAGAGAGAGAGAGAGAGAGGGAGAGAGAGAGAGAGAGAGAGGGAGAGAGAGAGAGAGGGAGAGGAAGAGAGGGAGAGAGGGAGAGGAAGAGAGGGAGAGAGAGAGAAGGTAAGAGAGAAGAGAGGATGAGAGGGACAGAGAGACAGAGAGAGAGACAGAGAGAGAGAGACAGAGAGATAGAGAGAGAGAGAGAGAGAGAGAGAGAGAGAGAGAGGAAGAGCAAGAGGGTGACAGAGAGAGAGAGACACAGAAAGGAGAGAAAGTGAGAGAGAAGGTAAGAGAGAAGAGAGTATGAGAGGGACAGAGAGACAGAGAGACAGAGAGAGAGAGAGAGAGAGAGAGAGAGAGAGAGAGAGAGAGAGAGAGAGAGGGTGAAAGAAAGAGGGGGTGTCGGGAGCCCATGTTAATGCAAGCTGACAGGAGTGAGCACAGTCAGTGAGCTGTCTGTTTCCTGAACACAGAGGGAGGCTCTGTCAGGCTGGCCCTAAACACGGCAGCGACTTGGCCAGGAGCTCGACCGATCCTCGCTGTGGTCACGTAACGCCCAACCACAAACAGACCTCTCTAGACAGATCTCAGGTCTCAGATCCACACATCAACGCCAAGAGGCATGTTTGATGGCCGTCATGTGCCAGGTGAAGCCTGCATGAGAACTGGCCGTGGTCCTGGAATTCGTCCTGGCTTCTCACCTGCCGTTCAGCCAGGTCGATCCACAGCACACGGTGGAGGAGGTCTGGCCCAGCGCAGAGACAGTTTGTCTGCTTTTTTCAAACGCATTCAGCTTTAATCCACCCTGGAGTGGTATGGTGATTGTCTCCGGTGAGAGGGGGGGGGGGGAGGGGGGGGGGAGGGGGGGGGGAGGGGGGGGGGGAGGGGGGGGAGGGGGGGAGGGGGGGAGGGAGGGGGCAGTCCAAGGTCAAGTTTGTTGACCGCACTGTAAAGTAGCTATTTGATAAACCATTGATGTGAGCCAGGAGATAATGAAACAGAGCAAAGACCAGGACCAAGAGAGACCGCTCCTCTCTTCCCTATCTCTACCGCACACTGCTGCTGTTAGTCAGAGAGGAGCAGGGGGGACACTGTGCTCTCTCCAACACTGCTGCTGTTAGTCAGAGAGGAGGAACACTGTGCTCTCCCCAACACTGCTGCTGTTAGTCAGAGAGGAGGAACACTGTGCTCTCCCCAACACTGTGCTGTTAGTCAGAGAGGAGGAACACTGTGCTCTCCCCAACACTGCTGCTGTTAGTCAGAGAGGAGGAACACTGTGCTCTCCCCAACACTGTGCTGTCTCTGGGCTCTGGGCACAGATCGTCTCTCTCTGTCTGGTTCCTCAGGACGAGCAGGCGAGATGGAGAGCCTGCCCAAGATGGACCCGGGCTCCAACGGACACAGCCGGCCCCTGGACATCGTGCCCAGCGCGGACGACAAGATCCAGGAGAGGGGCCAGTGGGGGAACAAGGTGGAGTTCGTTCTCTCCGTGGCGGGAGAGATCATCGGCCTGGGCAACGTGTGGCGCTTCCCGTACCTGTGCTACAAGAACGGAGGAGGTGGGTCCGGCCTGCAGTCAGGTTGAGCTCTAAAAACATGTATACAAATAAATGTGAGATGTGTTTTGGGCTATTTTTCCTGGTTTATTGAGTGAGGTGTGACAGGGGAGGGAGGGAGAGAGGGAGGGAGAGGTGGGGGGGGAGGACATGCAGCAGGGACATGCAGCAGGGACATGCAGCAGGGACATGCAACAGGGACATGCAGCAGGGACATGCAACAGGGACATGCAGCAGGGACATGCAGCAGGGACATGCAGCAGGGACATGCAGCAGGGACATGCAACAGGGACATGCAGCAGGGACATGCAACAGGGACATGCAGCAGGGACATGCAACAGGGACATGCAGCAGCGACATGCAGCAGGGACATGCAGCAGGGACTCAGCCTACGCGGAACGCTCTCATTCTGACTGGATGCTAACATCTTAGTCTTAGTCGCGGTGGAAACCCAATTTCTTTATTGTACGCACAGAAATACACAATTGTGCTTCGAATTCAACAAGTCAACATTCACTTTGTGTCGACAATTACCTCATCCAAAGTGTACTCCTGTACGTCTGCCAGAGTTGCCTGGGGTTTTCAAACCAAAAGTCTGTTTTATTGAACAGCACTGGAGCCTTTGAGTATATTGGATTCCATGGCCATTAAGATTTACAGTGTTTTATTTGAATGGGAATGTGAAATTCCAAAAAAGTGCAAATTTTGTGGCATAAGATTAATTGTATGGCGATAAATAACTCCAATAAACAGGGATTTTTTTGGTATGTTCTCTCCAGGTAGATGCCAAAACTTGTAAAATACATACCATTTCAACCACATTCATGGCATTCAAATATTTGCACTTGGTTTGGCTTCATAGTATAGGAAAAAATACTCCACTATTTTGTGGAATTATGTAAGCCCCTCCCCTTGAGGCATCCATAAAGTTAGTCTTTCTAAACAGTGGGGGTGGGGTTATTCCTTGGTCAAGAGGTGAAAGGTCAAAGTTTTGTTTACAGTTCGAATCAGCTGTCAGGAATCAAGCTAGAATGTAAAACTTCAAAGCTTTCGGCTGACTGGATCATGCCATTGAAAAGAAAAATTTGTTCCAGTTCAGTCAGAAAACGAACCTGTCCCAGCTACACTTCCTGATCGCGTAAAGATCAAACTAAACGTGGTCTGCTGTGTGTCTCCTCCCCTCACCAGGGGCCTTCTTCATCCCCTACCTGATCTTCCTGTTCGCCTGTGGGATCCCTGTGTTCTTCCTGGAGACGGCGTTGGGCCAGTTCACCAGCGAGGGGGGCATCACCTGCTGGAGGAAGATCAGCCCTCTGTTTGAAGGTGACGCACAACATCCAGGGGAGAGAACCATGTTGTCCTAGCGTTCTCGTCTAGCACCCTCTCGTAGCTTGATGAATCGGCACCACAAGATCATCATCGGTTTTGTGTGTCGCTTTGTCGGAGTTATGTCACGGTTACAAAGGCAGAGTTTGTTCATTGTTCGCTAACATGGATGCCTACATGGGCTAATGATCCGATGTCTGCAAAGAATCCGAATAGAATCAAAGCATTTTTTAGCAAATCTGACTGCTGTGTCTGCGTGTGTGTGCACATCCGTGTGTTCATGCCAGTGTGGAGGGAGGAGGTTGGTGTGGATGTAACGGCTGGCACTCCACCAAGACTGGCTTCCTTCACAATATTCCTTTGCTTTCATCATTCAGCTGGGCCCCAGTTAGCACAAAATGACTGCAGTCATTCATACATGAACCATGGAGAGAATTGAATGGGGAACAGCATGCAATACCTTGGCTGGTTACGCAACACATAGTTCTCTACTTTGTTCAGTGCAGTGTCTTTACAAGTCTTCACCTCAAGTCTTTACAAGTCTTGCCTGTCAATTATGCAACTGCAAATTGCTAAGAATTTCATTTGACCTTTACGGATTCGTTGCGACATGTTGTACTTACATTTACATTTAGTCATTTAGCAGACGCTCTTATCCAGAGCGACTTACAGTAAGTACAGGGACATTCCCCCCGAAGCAAGTAGGGTGAAGTGCCTTGCCCAAGGACACAACATCATTTGCACGGCCAGGGAATCGAACCGGCAACCTTCAGATTACTAGCCCGACTCCCTCACCGCTCAGCCACCTGACTCCCCCCTAACACGTTATCCTTTCAGCCAGTGGCGGTCCTAGCACATTTGGCTCCCAGGTTTACCCCCCCCCCCCCCCAACCACAACTCAGAGATATGACGTGTCGCGGTTGGCACCGTCTGCTGGTAGTGCGTTTGAAACTCAAGGATAGCGGGAGGGTTTATTTAATTTTAAGCACTTGGGAAATTCCCTCCCCGGGTGACTGCCCGGTTCGCCCGTGCCTAAAACCACTACTGCTTTCAGCCAGGTCTAGACTGGGACTGAAGAACGGCCCGGGACTTTGAAACGCAGACCGGCCTACGGCCGTGTATTATTATTACTATTATTTTTTATTTTTTTTCATTATGCCGCGTCCGTTTTACCGTTGTTTGGAAAATCTCCCGACTCCCCCGGCGGCCAATCCGACCCTGCTTTCAGCTCAAGTCTCGTCCGTGTTTTTGAACGCTTATTGCTATTTCTTTCAAAGTGTCATTGATTTATTGTCAGTTGTTCTCCGATGTTACAGGAGTGGGCTATGCCACCCAGGTGATCGTGGCGCTGTTGAACTTCTATTACATCGTGGTGCTGGCCTGGGCCATCTTCTACCTGTCTCACTCCTTCACCTGGGATCTGCCCTGGGCCTCCTGCAACAACACCTGGAACACAGGTGAGAGGGGGGGGGGAGTCAGAACAATTATAAAGATGGTCTGTGATGTTTGTAACCTCACACCACCTCACGCATGGTGTGAGGTTCTCTGCAATCTGTACACCCTTCTTGGCCTCCATTTTGTTTAGCATTTGTTAAACTGACTAGAAAGTTCCTCCATCTCTCTCGCTAACGCCTGGGACACACTGCCTGCGATCGGCTGCGATCTGCTGCGACGCACCTGGAAGCGCCGCCTTTTTTCTTTCTGCGCCCATGTTATCAAATGGGACCGACCACACTGGCTGCGAAGCGCTGCGATTGGCTGCGATCGCCTGCGATCTGCAGCGACTGTTTCGGCAGCTGGTCGAATTTTTTCGCGAGACGCTTGCGAAATCGGCTGCAGGATGATGAAATACACCATATTAGTTGATATATTTGAATAAAAAAACGTTATTAAGATTTTACTCCATTAATTGTAGACTACGGTGAACATTTGTAAAGTTGTAGACTTTATAATTACACAATGTTGGTAACGAACGGCCTTTACATGTGGTTACCCTGATGAAAACGAATGAAAATAAACGGATTGATCTGTTGAGCTAGCATGCCCGTAGTTGTTTTGTTTGTTTGAGAGAAACAAGTTGTCACGCGTTGCACACAACACACACGCGTGCAGGCATAGCCTACCGAGAGAGAACCCCCATGTCGATTTCTAAAATCAGCATCAAATGAATTCTCGAAGTTGAAAAGCCCAGGGAGTTGTATGACCCCCAGCAACAATTAAGGACAACGTTGATAAGGATCATAGATATAGCCAATGCCATGTTTATGTACCATGTCAGCGTAAAGGAAAGCTCAGAGTAGCTAAAAGGCTTGGTGACCGGCGCGGAGAAATGCGCGTCTGGTGTGAACAGCTTTTGCTCAGTCGTAGCCGATCGTAGCCGTAGTGTCCCAGGCGTTACTGTGAACCACTTGTTTACGAAGGAACCCACTAAAGCCCTCCCTCCCTCAAGTCTCAATATTATGCCATACAACCTTTTTTTTTGAAAGGCTAAGACATTGATTGGGGGACCATTAAGCCTTTCAACAAAGCCTTCCACAGTCAGATCCGCACAGCTCTTAGACATGTCTGTGGGAGAATGGCGCCCAGGCCGGTGCAGATTCCTTTATCTCAGTCACATTTCAGCTTCCATCAAAGTTGACGGAAGCGTTGTAATTCTCGTTCGTGTTTCCCCTGGAAACCTCCACAAAGCCTTGGACTTCTTGTTCAATGTCCTTTTTTTTCTTTTCCTTTTCAAGAATCTTGTGTGGAGTTTCAGAGGAGGAATGATTCCATCAATCAAGCCCACTATGTGAACGGCACCTCTCCTGTCATCGAGTTCTGGGAGTAAGTGTTAGAAGGCCGGTCCTCCTGCCCTGGAGGGGCCGGTCCTCCTGCCCTGGAGGGGCCGGTCCTCCTGCCCTGGAGGGGCCGGTCCTCCTGCCCTGGAGGGGCCGGTCCTCCTGCCCAGGAGGGGCCGGTCCTCCTGCCCTGGAGGGGCCGGTCCTCCTGCCCAGGAGGGGCCGGTCCTCCTGCCCTGGAGGGGCCGGTCCTCCTGCCCTGGAGGGGCCGGTCCTCCTGCCCTGGAGGGGCCGGTCCTCCTGCCCAGGAGGGGCCGGTCCTCCTGCCCTGGAGGGGCCGGTCCTCCTGCCCTGGAGGGGCCGGTCCTCCTGCCCTGGAGGGGCCGGTCCTCCTGCCCTGGAGGGGCACCGCCTCAGACTAACTGCTTGTTTTCTTGTCAAAAGATTTGATTTCAATAAGTGCGGAAATGAAGAGATCTAGACGAGCATCTGGGGGGGGGGGGGGGGCACTCTACGTCAAATACGTATATACGTATACTACGTATATAACAAATACGTAGAGTGCGTGTGTTGTTTTATGGTAAAGGTAGTCATTTCACTGTCTACATACTGCAGGTGTGCATTATAAGACGCGTGTGTGTGTGTGCGCTCGCAGACGGAGGGTTCTGCGTATCTCTTCCGGCATCGATCACATTGGCTCTCTGAACTGGGACCTGGTTCTGTGCCTTGCCATCGCCTGGGTCATCTGCTACTTCTGCATCTGGAAGGGAGTCAAGTCCACCGGGAAGGTGCTGCCCCAACAATCTCACAATCTCTCTTTCTTTGTCGCTCTCTCTCGTTCTCTCTCTGCCTCTTTCTTCTCTCCCTCTCTCTTTCTCTTTCTATGCCTCTGTTTTTCTCTCCCTCCCCCGCTCTCTCTCTCTCTAACCCCCTTTTTATAAGTAAAGTATGTCAGGAAAGACAGGGAGAGAGAGAGAGAGAGAGAGAGAAAGAGAGAGAGAGAGAGAGAGAGAGAGAGAGAGAGAGAGAGAGAGAGAGAGAGAGAGAGAAGGGAAGACATACAGCTAATGGACCAGGCCAGAATTGAACCCAGACCACCCAAGCCATCTGGGGTAAGCCCTCAACCAGACAGTTCGGAAAACCATCCAACCAGTGTTTTGATTGGTTCCCCAGGTGGTGTACTTCACGGCGACCTTCCCGTACGCCATGCTGGTGATCCTCCTGATCAGAGGCGTGACTCTGCCAGGGGCGTCCAGGGGGATCGAGTTCTACCTGTACCCTGACCTGGGCAGACTGAAGGACCCACAGGTTTGTTCAGCGTTCAGCTTACATGCGCTCGTTCTGTACATGTCTGTCACATACAGTGGTCCGAAATGAACAACTGAACTCTTCCATCACGTGAACTTACATTCTCCTACTGCGGTGCTTCCAGCGCAAAGCTCGCCAGAGTCACAAACGCACATCCGCAAAACTGTGTGTGTTCACTCTGATGGAGCTGCCTGAATGGAGTTTCTAAACCCTGCCATGCAAACGATCCTCATGTCTCCCCACACTCCTTTTGGCGTTACCTATTAAGTAACTCTTCTTGAGGTACAGCTTCTTAATCTTATCTGACCCAACAAGACTGTCTCTTCAGGGAAACGGTACTTTTGCACAGACATACATTTACATTTTACATTTAGTCATTTAGCAGACACTCTTATCCAGAGCGACTTACAGTAAGTACAGGGGTATTCTCCCCGAGGCAAGTAGGGTGAAGTGCCTTGCCCAAGGACACAACGTCATTTTGCACGGCCGGGAATCGAACTGGCAACCTTCAGATTACTAGCCTGCTTCCCTCACCGCTCAGCCACCTGACGCCCGATACATACAGGCATGAGGATGGCGGAAGGGACTGAGTCAACGTGCCTCAAATAAACACTATGAACCAAAAATGACTTGTCCGATCACAACCGTACAGTAGGGGTGTATTAGCAAGGCTACAAGGTTATCACTTGGTCTGGTAGTACCAAATCCCTGAGGCTGGCATTGGTCTGGGGAACTACTTTACAAGTGGTGCGGGGGGACAGGCGAGGGTGAACAGGGGAATGAGGAATGCAGTCATCACAGCTCCCAGACTCCCCCACTCTGGTGATCAAACAGAGAGAATGCTATTTCGCAACCACTTCTCCATTTTGGCACCCGTCGTTCAGTAACACCCGAAAACGAAAAAAGGAGTGCCCCTCTTTAAAGCCTTGGAGGTCTCTCCGTGCTGAATACAAGCCTCTCTGTGTGTGTGTGTGAGTGTGTTTGTGCTTGTGTGTAAGTGTGTGTGCAGGCAAAGACAAGTTTGCTCCGAGTTGCTTTCTTGAGAACATCTGCCTTTGTGGCTGTGGCCTGTGCTTCTGTAGCTCGGCCGGCTTAATCAGAGGCTCTGATTGGCCGCCAGAAATCTGAAACGTGCCCCCGTCGCTCCTGGGTCTACTTTCACCCAATTGGGAGAACAAAGAGTGCCCTCATTGGGATTGGAACTGTGCTCTGGTGTTCGCAGGCTCGTGGAAAAGTACCACACTTGGCGCGAGGAAGCCCATAGATATAGAAAAGCAGGGTGCCAGTCTGACATTGTCAGGGGAGGAGGAGGAGGAGGAGGAGGGGGTGAGAGCCTGGGTTTAGGACTTAAGTTGGGGGGTGGAGAGTCTTTGGACTCGCTGGGAGGTGAAGATTGGCACCGAGCAGAAATGGGGTGATGAGAGGCCAACAATGCCCTGTGTGGCAGTGGGAGGAGGGCTTGACGATGGTGGGAACAGGCGCAGGCTGAAATAGACAGTGTCACGAAAAGTGCCACAAAGGTTCCGGGCTTCCCTGTACATAGGTCAACATGGGTTCAAGGCAAAGTGACCCCGGCTGGTTCCACAGCGACACCCCCCGGGGTGTGATTGTTTGAACAGTCCTTGTGAACCTTACCGGACGAAACTAGAGAATAATGTATGCTAGCTTCATCGGTCTCAGTGAAACTACCTCAGAACTGGAGGAAATACTGAAACTGTTTTCACATTGAAATCCTGATGCCGCCACATTATACTGTCTAGTTTCGTGAAGGTCAACAGTTAGAAGACGTAATATCATCCAACAAAATCTAGACATGTTGGGGACCAGACCTTGGAAAGCCACTCAAGGGACGTGAGTGTTTAGTGGAGTGTGATGTGTAGGTATGTCTCCTGTTCCCTGAGCCTGACGTGTGTGTTTAGTGGAGTGTGATGTGCAGGTATGTCTCCTGTTCCCTGAGCCTGACGTGTGTGTTTCTGGTCCTCTTCTCCGGCCAGGTGTGGATGGATGCAGGGACTCAGATCTTCTTCTCCTACGCCATCTGTCTGGGCTGCCTCACCGCACTGGGGAGCTACAACAAGTACAACAACAACTGCTACAGGTCAGAGACGAACCCGAACGGTGGTGTGATGGAAATAAAAGATCGACCTTTGTCAGCTTTTGATAACATAAGCACGACATTTCTGATAGGATTCAGCCAAAGGAATCTTTTTGTCCGGCTTCATACCGTGATAAGCACGTTGGGAGGGCGGGTTTCCATGTCGAGGGATCAACCTTGTATTTTGTCGGTCCTTACTGCTTACACATCACAACGATTAATAAATTAAGTGTGAAACTTTATATGGATCTGTCCATCTAAGACCAACACTAGCCCATGTTAGTTTACTAGTCATAGTAGCCGGTAAATTGGAGCAGGCACAATAAAAACTAGAGAGGATACAATTTCTGGGGAAATTGTAGGGTGTGCTTGCTTGCGTCGGTTGCACAGGGGTCTGTATATTTTATATAAAAATCCATCGGGCCTACTTATTATTTATAAAGATTACATAGATTTAAAAGCATCTTTTTTTTGCTGCTCATTTACAACTCAAAATACGAGTGAAGTGTAGAATGAAATATGATGTCTTCTCATTTCCCCTGCAAGAGGCAGCTGACAGGCTGAATCAAAACGAATACATTTGGCAGACCGGTGTACAAATGGACCTAATCTCTATGACTTAAACGTCCTTTTAAGTTGTCCCTTCTCGTGATATTTTCAGGCATTTAGCCTACTCATATTGCATTCATTCATTAATAAAGAACCCCCTTTGAAGATTATTCTACGACTTTACCGGCTGAAGATAGAATCGCGATTCAAACAGTACCATCTGCTAACTGAAAATATGCCCCCAAAAACGTAAATAAGCTTGACATTTATTTAGTGGAAAATAGCTCATTCATAAAAAGCTCACTGGTAGCGATCATTGTCAGTAACAACTCAAAATGCGATATAGCCCTGTGTGGAGAAGCTGCCCCGGTAAATTCTACTACTACAGTACAGTACTAGACTACTGCTGTGTTCGTCTTGATAGCGATTGCGTTGGTTGAATTCGATTAAACGTTCCGTTGTACGGTTTAGGCTGAAATTAATTATTTTAATGAACAGATTGACAAAGTTTAGGCTGTGGCAATGAAGTTCAGGTTAGTAGTCAGATAGTTTCCCTACTGAAAGACTTTTGAGTAAGGGGAGTGCCGAACATGTTCTGTTGCCGTTTGACTTAAACAGCTGAGGAGTTGTTGTTAGCTACTCACACTAGTGTCTCGGGTACAGTAGGCTACAGCGTTGCAGTGAGCTACACTGGTTTGAAACCACAGGTAATGGTAATTTCACCAACAAATCGTTTACTAATGTCAGAATAAATCCTACAACGAAAATGTATATGTGAGGAATGTTTATTTTAACGATTGAAAACAGATACATCATAGACCACTGTAGTATGTGTTGCCCGGGCAACACAGGCTAATGTCATGATGCTAATATGTCAGTGAAATAGTAGACTACTGTTTCCGAAAGTAGATGTACTTCCTTAATAATATCAACTTATATTGTACATTACACATCACAATTGTGTGTCATATCACAAAGTAAAATGAGTAAATATTTATCACCCTGGCCTCTTTGTTTGTGGCGTTTCTGCAGCTGCCTTGCAGTAAAGCTATAGTTAGCCTAGCTATCCCCCAAGTTAACAGATGCCAAACGAATGTTCTGCCAAAGGTAGTCACGCGTGTTTTCGTGAGGTTAGTGACGCAGTGACGTTAGTAACGTCAGTGACTGTGGCTAGCAAATTAGCCACCGTTAGCTTCACTTTTCGCCACAAAAACTTAATTTAAGCTTAAACCATGCAACGGAACGTAAATTCCAATAGAAGCAACTCAATCGCTACCAAGACAAAACTTTTGACACCTACGTTGTCTATGTAGGCCAAGTATTTACTGAGTTTTAGGGGGGCAAAAAGAAATAAAAATAAAAATAATAATAATAATAATAATATATATGTGAGAGAACAAAGGTTGTGCTCTCGCCGAAGGCTTGAGCACACCCAATAATAATAATATATATGTGAGAGAACAAAGGTTGTGCTCTCGCCGAAGGCTTGAGCACACCCAATAAATAAAAGGAAATTAAAAAACAAACAAAAAACAGGTTGGCTATTCCAAACTCCTCGTTTTAAGTGTGTCTCTTCTGTGCTTCCAGGGCCTTAAAGGCAGGGTAGGCAAGTTGCGTGAAGCTAGCTATTTTAGCTTCTTTTTGACACGATTCAAACCAAAATATCCCACCTCCTCCCTTCAAAGCCACTCCCACAAAACTACAGTAACGAGCATTGAGTGGAGGGGCAGAGTGCGCGCAGGTAGGTAGGTAGACAGACAGGTAGCCCGTCCAATCAATAGTCAGGGTACCTCTTAATGATTGGTCGTGTTTAATACAGTATTTTGACGCCCAAAGATGTCAGATTATTTCCTATTACCGTCAAACCTTCAGATATATTGGTTGCTATCAAGACGTGACGTTACTTTTGGCAAATATGACAAAAAGTGCTTCTCAAGAACATTGCCTACCCTGCCTTTAAGTGTGTCTCTCCTGTGGTTCCAGGGACTTAAGTGTGTCTCTCCTGTGGTTCCAGGGACTTAAGTGTGTCTCTCCTGTTGTTCCAGGGACTTAGATGTGTCTCTCCTGTTGTTTGAGGGACTTAAGTGTGTCTCTCCTGTGGTTCCAGGGACTGCATCGCGCTATGCTTCCTGAACAGCGGGACCAGCTTCGTGGCGGGCTTTGCCATCTTCTCCATCCTGGGCTTCATGTCGTTTGAGCAGAACGTTCCCATCTCAGAGGTGGCCGAGTCTGGTCAGTGGTGCTCCCTTGTCTCCCACTCATGCTCAGCACTTCCTGTCCAGCACTTCCTGTCCAGTATCACTCATGCATGCACAACCAGGAGAACCTGTCCATAACTGTGCACTGCAGCGTCAGAAACCCACTCATCTATACCATACTGGGCCATTATCTGTTCTTGAGTGACTGTTAATCTTTGCCCGTCCTGACGTCTAGAGTGTATGTCGTGTGTTGTTGTAAGTCAGAGTTTTAACACTATTGGAAACTTCTCTGTGATTCCCAGGACCTGGTTTGGCCTTCATAGCCTACCCCCGAGCAGTGTCCATGATGCCCTTCTCCCCTCTATGGGCCTGCTTCTTCTTCATCATGATAGTCCTGCTCGGACTCGATAGCCAGGTCAGCCTGGCACACCCCTTCCCCTGCACACGCACACTTCCTGTGTCTGCGAATTCATGTAGCACCTCTCTTCTCTCCGTGGCCCTAGTTTGTGTGTGTGGAGAGCCTGGTGACAGCCATGGTAGACATGTATCCTTCCACCTTCCGCCGTAAGAACCGCCGGGAACTCTTCATCCTGGGTGTGGCCATCGTATCCTTCCTCATGGGCCTCATCATGCTGACTGAGGTATGCCACAGCGCCACCTAGGGGCTCTCCACAGGTCCTACACATGCACCAGGACAGTCGAAATCCCTGCAGTTATGCGTGTCATCAAAATCAAATCATATTTATTTTATGGCTCTTTTTGCAATGTCACATTGACAGGGCTTCACACACGCCCATAGAAACCAACCAACATACTGGTTGGGTAAGCTCACTTTAACCCTTGTGTTATCTTCGGGTCATTCTGACCCATCAGTCATTGTGACCCACCGTCGTATTGCGACAGATTTACCGCATACAAAAACAAAGTGAAGCATTTTCTTTTAACAGCTGGGCTGTCTCAGACCCCCCACATTGCAAAGGTTAAAATAAAATTATTTTAATTTGTTTTTGTATTGGGTAAAATTGGGTAAACACAACGATGGTTCGTTATGAACCTTTGGGTCATGTGACCCGAAGACAGCACGAGGGTTAAGAATACACACAAGTCCCTGGAGAGATTTGTACCCGTTGTATTTACTCTCGAAGAGCCATTTGCTTGATGTCCGTAGGGGACCCAAGTATTAAACACGTACCTACAACATTAATATTATGAGCTTTTTATTAGCTAACTCTGTCTGGGAGATGAGCCTTCTGGGGAGAACTGGAATCCAGTTTGTGACCTTCACAGTTTGCCTCACTGCTTGTTAACATGTGTTTCCTACGTTTATTGTTCTTTTCTCCTCAGGGTGGCATGTATGTCTTCCAGCTCTTTGACTACTACGCTGCCAGTGGAATGTGCCTGCTCTTTGTGGCTGTCTTTGAGACTGTTTGCATTGCTTGGGTTTATGGTGAGTGTTTACGTCCAAGTTATGCAGGGACTGGTTTAGGGGGTGCAATAATGAAACAATGCTGCTCTTTTTTTCAGATAACATTCAGCACAATCATCCCCCCACTAGCTTCCAGCAGTGGGTCGCTTCATAGAAACCTTTCAGCCTCTTGTTTTTATCCTTGATAACTAAGAAATGTATTCCGTTTTGTTGTTGTTTAGTAAAATCATTAAAAAAGTTATTGAGGGACATCATTGATGTTGTTCCATGTCCTTGAAGTGAGTCATGTGAGGACGGTTGAAAGGTTTTCATGCAGACTCCTTCCAGCTCAGTCCGTATTGGCCTAAACTGCTGTTTGCATCTTTGCTACACAAGGATCAGGACTTACCTTTTCTCTCTCTTTCATTTCCTGCACAAAGGCGCAGACCGATTTTATGACAATATCGAAGACATGATAGGCTACCGTCCGAGTCCTGTCATCAAATACTGCTGGATGTTTTTCACGCCGGCCACCTGTTTTGTAAGTAACATTAATTTGACATTTTCAAAGATGTAAATGCTGTTCCCAACAGCTCAACTGCTCGTGTGAGAAAACAGCGTCTCCCAGTGGTTGCTCTCAAACCCAATTAAAAGGCGATGAAATACCAGCCTACACTATGCAAAGATTATACAACTGCTTGAGAGTTTTGCTGCTTTTAAACCCAAACAACAGCAGAGGGACACCGCAAACGTAAATGCAGGGCTATACGTTTCATAAAAAAACTTTTTGAAAAACTTTCTTGAAGAAAGTTATTTTTAACTGCCACATCCTCGTTTACTTAAAAATAAAAATAAAAAGTGTCTTTCCACCCACATTTGAAAACAAACCTGCGCCCCAGATTAAATGTATCTGCTTTTGCAGGGAACCTTTGCCTTCTCCCTGATCAAGTACACCCCTCTGAAGTACAATAATGAGTATGAGTATCCTGGATGGGGCTACGGGCTGGGCTGGGTCCTGGCTATGTCCTCCATGCTGTGCATCCCACTGTGGATGATCCACAAACTGTGGACTACTGAGGGCACCTTGAAAGAGGTGAGTTCAACGGGACCAAGACACGTCGTGCTACAAGCTAACGTCTACAGACATGCAGCACATTCATTTGCTCCTTATTTTAGTACTGAGTATCAGAGACCAGCAATGCACCTAGCATGCCTAGCATGCTGCATGCTAACAATCATGACCAACTATTTGTCGTTCTCTGATATTCAATGCAAACATGTGAAGAAAATGAACAAAGTGCTCTAGGGTTAGGGTTTGGGTGACCCTAACCCCTAACCTTTAACCCCTACACTCTAACCTCTTCACCCTAAACCCTAACCCCTACACTCTAACCCATAACCTCTAACCCATGCCAATGTTCTCCAAACTCTGATACTGACTTCCTTCTACTTCAGCGTCTTCAAGTTCTCACCACGCCGTCTGACGACTTACCCAAAACCAAGCGGGAACAGAAGAGGCTGCTGGCCATGTTTGCTGCTGACGGGGATGGCCCCCGGCAGAGAGGAGCCCCCACCAAGGACGGCTACTTGCCCGTCAGCGAGAAGGAGTCAAACTGCTAGAGGTGGCCTGTGGAGGAGGCTCGATCCAGCAGGTCTCGTGTCTCTGTCCCTCGACATGGCCCCGGCCCCATCTTAGTTTGTCTCTTTAATACCTCACACAGGACAAGGCGGTCCTTTCAGCTCCGATGCCGAGACTCCGATGCTGTGGCATCTCCGCTCTCCTGGTCCTCTCGGCACAGAATACTGTGTTTCTGGAACTTTCTGTTTGCTGCTTCGTGTACACACTCACATGAAGCCGCCGTCCTGTGACTTAGCCAGTTCCACCTTCATGCAGAAGTCGAACGCACTTCTGCACCCTTTGGGGTCTATGAACTAGAAAAGATACATGTTTTTTGTTTGTTGCTAGTTCGTCCACCCATGGCAGTTGAGCAGACCTTGTCGTGACTCATTCCTGGGGCTGAGGCCGTTTCCTGATCACATTTGCTTTCTACGGAAGCATTCTAGTTGTTCTTGGTTTCTTGCATATCTCTGATATGATGTTAGGCATATGGTGTAATAAGTTCAACATGTTATCGCAAAAGGCTAACTGGCGTGGAGGAAAGGGATGATGCATTTATGCACAATCCTTAAAGTTCACTTGAATTCATTCCGATTCATGAACAGAGTTGGAACTGCTTTGACATTGGCCGTTTCAGTTCCTTGTTTGCCTGTAAAATACGATTATTCTTCTTTCAGTATCTTTAGGTGTTCTGTTTATTTTTGAATGTATTGTAATTGAGCTGCATCTAGTTGTGTTGCGGCAACATCATAGTTTAGTATAGCATAGAGGAGAATCAGAATATGGCATTAAATATATAACTGAAAACACGCGGTTACATGAATATAGGATTCACATTTCGATATATTTTTTGTGAAGATACAATTCAAACGTGCACACTCCACTGAATCAGTATTTTTTTCAGTTTATTTTTCTCTTATGTGGTTAAGATAGAACTTAATATGTAACAGATCTACACAATCAGGAAAAAAAAAGTTGTTCATGCCAACAAACACTATTCTCTTTTCATGTTTATTTAGTTTATGCCTCTTTTTGTTGTACGTAAAATATATATATAAATGACAACTTGTGCATCATAGACTTGTTCATCATGAAGTTGATTGTCTTTATTCAACCAGAGGCTATTTGAATAAGCTATGCTACCCTGAGACTATCATGGCTGGATTCAAATGTACTACTTTTGATGCAAAAGCTTACTTGGACTGTGATGTAATCATTGGGTTTGAGCATTTTTCTAAGTACTGTGGAATTATTACTTTCTCAAATAATGAAATGAAAGAACATTGAAGCCTTGCCTTGAGCCTTGTGTAGACATTCCTCCCAACAACATGGTCTGGGTTGCTAGGGAACTGGGTGCATTTTCTTGCATGTTCGCAGAGTTTGGATTCATGATTTACATTGTAGTGTAGTTTGTGGTAAGATATAACAATGTATTAAATGTATAGTCTACTATAAACATTTGCACTAACAGGGTTCATAAAAAACTGCCAACTGGCATCTCTCAGAGATGCAAAGCTGAGTAGCCTACAGTCCAAGTGTGTTACAACTGACATTGTAAAATAAGAAAATTTATATTAAAAGTTTTGAAGAAAAGAGTCACTTTTATGTTTAAATATTTGATATCACATGATCATCGTCAATGTACAGTCCTACTGACGTAAAACGTATCAGACGCTTGAGAAAATGTAGAATTTTCAAAAAAGATTCTTCCTCAGATGGTGTTAATTCTTACTCTAGGCCTACAACTTCAACTTCTCGATAATGTTGTCTGAAAAACCCTATCAAACTTTTCAAAAGAATAATTGCGTGCGTGGCGGCGGAATACTCACTGGCTATAAGTGAAAGAGAAATATAAGATATCGAACATAACGTTTATTTAAATTGAGCTGAATAGCAAAATGTGAATGTGTATGTGCGTGCTTTCCGGTGTTGTATCACCCGATGCATGACTCTGGATTGGCACCCCCTCGCGGGAGCGCGCGCGAATCAAAGCGTGAAGGATTTCGTCTTGATATCGCAACCAAACGAATGGGACGAAGTCTCACATTATACTTTCTTTGTTAAAGAATTCAAGAGAAGAATCCAAATCGTCATTCAAACCGTATAGTAACGAACACGAACCAACATTCTTGCTCCACGACATCGCATTCTGAGGAAATATACCCAAGTATGATTACCAAAGGAAATGTATTTTGTTTAGCAGATTCAAAGTATAGTACACATGGCAAAGTATAGTACACATGGCTCTTCATACTAATGTATAGGTTCAAAGGTATGCGATTTTAATGCAGTTAGTCTGCGCGTAGGGTGGGTTACTCAGACAGGTCGAAAACAACAGCCTTCTAGTCCAGAATAGGCTATCAGCTGTCCTGAAAAGGGACCAAAGGTTCACATGCCTATAGCCTACAAAAGACAAGTACTAAAAACGATGTATCAACTATGTATCAACATCAAAAGAAATGTTCTCACCATCAAATCCTTTTTTAAGATAGGAAATATTACTCTTATTGTTTAAGTCAATGAAATAAATGAAAAAATAAAACATAATAATCCCACACCTACCATGGACTATTATGATTTCAGACCTGTCCACCCTATACATACACTTTCCTAGTCAGAGTTAGCAGGGGGTGCATTTCATGGCAAGAAGGAATAAAACTAGCCTGTCGTGAAATGCACCCCCCTCTATTGTCTGTTCTGTATATCCCAGCATCAAATTATTTTTACTGTACACTGAGGGCACTAGTATGAGTAACCACAGTAAGTTTCAGGCATTTAACACTTTCTTAGTCAGGGTTAGCAGGGAGTGCAATTCATGGCAAGAAAGAATACAACAAGCCTGTCGTTAAATGCACCCCCGTCTATTGTCTGTTCTGTATATCCCAGCATCAAATCATTCTTACTATACACTGAAGGCACTAGTATGAGTAACCACAATACGTTACAGGCATGTGACACTTTCCTACTCTGGGTTAGCAGGGGGTGCATTTCATGGCAAGAAGGAATACAACAAGCCTGTCGTTAAATGCAACCCCCTCTATTGTCTGTTCTGTATATCCCCGCATCAAATGAATCTTACTGTACACTGCAGACACTAGTATGAGTAACCAAAGTAAGTTACAGGCATGTGACACTTTCCTAGTCAGGGTTAGCAGGGGGTGCATTTCATGGCAAGAAGGAATACAACAAGCCTGTTGTGAAATGCACCCCCCTCTATTGTCTGTTCTGTATATCCCAGCATCAATCGATTTTTTACTGTACACTGAGGGCACTAGTATGAGTAACCACAGTAAGTTTCAGGCATGTGACACTTTCCTAGTCAGGGTTAGCAGGGGGTGCATTTCATGGCAAGAAGGAATACAACAAGCCTGTCGTGAAATGCACCCCCCTCTATTGTCTGTTCTGTATATCCCAGCATCAAATGATTCTTACTGTACACTGCGGGCACTAGTATGAGTAACCACAGTAAGTTTCAGGCATGTAACACTTTCCTAGTCAGAGTTAGCAGGGGGTGCATTTCATGGCAAACAGGAATACAACAAGCCTGTCGTGAAATGCACCCCCCTCCATTGTCTGTTCTGTATATCCCAGCATCAAATGATTCTTACTGTACACTGAGGGCACTAGTATGAGTAACCACAGTAAGTTTCAGGCATGTGACACTTTCCTAGTCAGAGTTAGCAGGGGGTGCATTTCATGGCAAGACGGAATACAACAAGCCTGTCGTGAAATTCATCCCCCTCTATTGTCTGTTCTGTATATCCCAGCATCAAATGATTTTTTACTGTACACTGAGGGCACTAGTATGAGTAACCACAGTAAGTTACAGGCATGTGACACTTTCCTAGTCAGGGTTAGCAGGGGGTGCATTTCATGGCAAGAAGGAATACAACAAGCCTGTCGTTAATTGCACCCCCTTCTATTGTCTGTTCTGTATATCCCAGCATCAAATGAATCTTACTGTACACTGCGGGCATGTAACACTTTCCTAGTCAGTGTTAGCAGGGAGTGCATTGCACTTACTACATCAAATGGAAAACAAGGCCTGCCATGAAATGCTCTCCCCCTGTATGTGTTTCTTCCTTATTTAATAGCATAAATGTAATACCAATACATGTGTATGTGTAGGGTGGACAGGTCTGAAATCATAATAGTCCATGGTAGGTGTGGGATTATTATGTTGTATTTTTTCATTTATTTCATTGACTTAAACAATAAGAGTAGCTAATATATCTTAAAAAGGGATTTGATGGTGAGAACATTTCTTTTGATGTTGATACATAGTTAATACATCGTTTTTAGCACTCGTCTTTTGTAGGCTATAGGCATGTGAACCTTTGGTCCCTTTTCAGGACAGTTGATAGCCTATTCTGGATTAGAAAACTGTTGTTTTCGACCTGTCTGAGTAACCCACCCTACGCGCAGGCTAACTGCATTAAAATCGCATGCCTTTGAACCTATACATTAGTATGAAGAGCCATGTGAAATAACCTGCTACACAAAATACATTTCCTTTGGTAATCATACTGCGGTATATTTCCTCAGAATGCGATGTCGTGAAGCAAGAATGTTGGTTTGAATGACGATTTTGAAGGATTTTCTGTTGAAAATAGTATCTGATATTTACATAGATAACAGAAATTCTTTTCTTGAATTCTATAACAAAGAAAGTAGAATGTGAGACTTCTGTCTCCCCTTCGTTCCTTCACTCTTTGATTCGCGCGCGCTCCCGCGAGGGGGTGCCAATCCAGAGAGAGAATGCATCGGGTGATACAACACCGCGCTTTAACCCAAAGCAATATTCAAATAGTGCATAAAGTAGGCTACATCAGAAAATCAAGGATATAATCCCTACAGTATTCCCTTGACGATAACCACCGAAATACTATCAGAACAATGCACTTCGTATCCTTGATTTCTGCTGTACTTTCTACATGCTTTCTTCCACTAGAGGTCACTGTAACCGTGCTGATGAAATCGTCACTGTTTACGGAAGTCAAAATGACGTGTCAATGTCTACCAGTGCATTGTGGGATTGAAGCGGAGCTGGCAATGGTGACAGTAGCCTTGGAACCTAGCTACATCTGAAAAGAACACATTTAGACGCTGTTAAACGGCACCGCTATCTAGTATAGAGATAATTATGATAATTCATGAAAATAACTTATAAACCCTTTATTAAGGAGAAACATATGCCCTTGTCATCGCTTCAATTCTCCATACGGACGGGCAGGGCGAAGCAGAAAAGTGGAATATTGTGTCAATGGACGCTTGTGAGGAGGTCCACGGCGTTTTTCCTTTTTTAAAGGTGGCGAATAAGTAGGCCGGGCATATTTTAGGATTGCAACTGCATTCCTTATTATTTTGATATTTTTTTATTACATTTTGGTTGAAGTCATCGTCAAAATGTCGACCAGTAGTCCCGAGGCGATAAAGAAATTGCTTGAGAACATGCAGACGGATCTGCGGTCTCTATCAATGGAATGCAAAAAGAAATTCCCTCCGGTGAAAGAGGTAGCTATCTGGTCTGCCGACTATATAACAATATTAGCTCTAGATCAGTCAATCATACAGGACAATAACTAACGTGATCTATTATCCACCTCGCCACTAGTTTATATAAGCATACGAATGCTGCTGCCACACAGGGATGCGGGGCTTGGATGTGAATTGGGAGCGTGTCGATCTTTCAGGACAGTTGTGCCTGCTGCATGACTGCAGTGCCACTGTATGGCATCGGTTATATTGTCAAATTGGATTGTATACAAATAAGAGAGGGACATGATGACTCCTAATAATGACGTGTAACGTTAGTATGTCCCTTAATTTGAGCTGAACGATGTTGCATCGCAGAGACTAAGACAGCGTGACATCCAAATATCTCACCAGGTAGTGATGTGTGAGCAGCGTGGAAGAATAGTGTTTACTTATTGTGTATAGGCTAAGTACTGTCCAAAATTGCATGACGTCTTGTATAACGGTAAAGGCTCAAATTAATATTTAATTACCAGATATTTCTTTAAAAGATAGGCTGTTATGCTATTCAGAAACCTTGGAAGAGTATTTGGCCTACGTTAAGTGTGCGTCGGTACAGTGAACTAACAGCATTGTTGTTGTGTGTTGAGTATCTCCATTGTCTCAGACATAGCTTCTGATGCATCTCATCTTCGTGACATCACAGCCTGATCTGAGAACAGAACAGGAGTTTATAGACTAAGTGATGTGACATAGTTCTGTCCTTAAACCTACAACAGACAAACATAACATAGCTACCAGCGTTGAACTAGGCTATTAATTGAGCAAGTCACCTTGGACACTCCTTAGCTACATGACCTGACTTTGACAAAACAAAGCAAACCTGTACTTCTACCAGAACTAAGCTGTGGACTAGGCTAGTAGATGCAACAGTTTGTCGTCCACTGATCAAATGGACATTTAAATAGAACAGTCTGATTTACCTTTGTTCAATTATAGGCCCATGACATAAACCATTACAGAACCTGTCTGTTTGAGGGGTTTAGCCAAATAAATCAGAGAATATCATAATTATCTAAATGTGGATCAGGGTGGTGAAAGGGTAAGGCTATAGAGCTCAATGCCTGTCCCTTCCCTTTACCTATATTTATAGTTTCTAGAGAAGAGATGGTTCTCTGTAGTCCACAGGAATGTGTTCCTAGATGAAACAGTCTAATCTGGGTTGCCTGTGGGCCCCAGATCAGAGTTTTACTCGGCCAGTAGTGATGGCCAGCAGGCAATACTCTGAGGTTGTTTGTTTTCCTCCAGAATGTAAATCATCTTCTGCCCAGGGAGATGAGAGAACTCAAATGAGCCATTGTGCCACTGAAACTCCGATCACACCGCCACATCAGTGTCTTAGAATAAATATGAATCATTGCTGGACGTTGTAGCTTCCAAAACCCGACTGTTGTATCACGGTCTGGGGGAACGCGATGATGAAGCCCGCTAGCATCTCTTTGTCAGGCGCACTTTCAATCAGGAGGTAATTTGTCTGTGACCTTAGGCAGAGCTGGATAAGAAACACATGGAGGCCTAGGGACATATTCATATGTCGCCTGCCGTTGTTACCCTGAGATAAACCTGTCATCGTGACCGACATACGAGACGGTGTCTGATCCTGTTCGTCCATGTCTGATGGCGACACCTCCGTCAGGGTCGTCTGGGTTACGAGAGAGCAGCAGAGAGGCAGGATACGCACTGATTTTACATTTTTACATTTACATTTTAGTCATCTAGCAGACGCTCTTATCCAGAGCGACTTACAGTAAGTTCAGGGACATTCCCCCGAGGCAAGTAGGGTGAAGTGCCTTGCCCAAGGACACAACGTCATTTGACACAGCTGGGAATCGAACTGGCAACCTTCAGATTACTAGCCCGATTCCCTAACCGGTCAGCCACCTGACTCCCTGGTTTTATGGCCATCAGAGCCTCACGCCCCAGACCTCTCTAGCGAGCGGCACCCTGCAGCCTCCTCTCAGTCTGGATGCGTGAGCGGGCTGGTGGCGGCGGAGGCAGGCGGTAGCTCTCGATGCAGCTAGCGAGGAACGCTGCACTATTTATGAGCCTAGGAAGCCGCCTGTATGGTGAAACACACATCCACTCTGCACACGAGTCATGTAGGCCTTGTGTCGGCAGACATAACAAGCCGATCAATAACTTTTTTAAAGGCCTGACGGAATCGTATACCAAGGGGTAGGAGGGAATAAGCTCCTTGAAATTATACGCGGCCCCATTCCAAAACCTGCAGGGTGGAATTTTCCCAGCATGTGTCTTTAGAAAGTCAGCACAACCGCGCTCATGCTGATTGGTTGCTTAGGGTCAGCGTTCAAACTGAACTTTATTTAAACTCAGAGGGTCACAGACTTGTTGGGACCTGATCTGACCTTGTGCTCAGCAGGGGAACACATGCGACCTGGGATGAGCCTGTCTGCTGAGCTTGTAGATTCTCTCAGACGAGAGGCCTCCTACGTTCTTCTACTGCGAGCAGAAGATCGTTGTGCTCCGTCATAACCTTTTTTGGGGATAGGGAAAGAGTTTTAGGGTGTGTGAGTGGGCATGAGATGGAAACACTGAGCTAGCAACCTTGTCTCCATATCCGGGTTGGGTTTAGGAACACATGGTTTCACTCAAGGCTGAAAATCCTGAAATGAAATCCTGACTGCCTGCTTCTCATTAGCAGCTGTGTGTTGTGCCCCTTCGACGTGGCTGGCCAGACTGGCCTCATCTGGATGTGACAGGGCTGACGTGCGCTTGTCTCTGACCCAGCTGTAGATCAGTAGCACCACCGTCATCCAAGACAGGACCAGATCTCGTCACGCGAAATCTCTCTCTCTCTCTGTCCATCATTCGTCACAGTCACCAACCCTGTCCTATTTTCATTTATTTACTGAGTCGTGTTTCTCTCTTAAGAATAGCCCATCTCTGACGGCATCTATCTGTTTCTCATCTTCCTCATCACGCCATCCATCCTTTGTCATCTCAACCTTCTCATGTGCCAGATCACGGCAGCCTTTGCAGCATTCAGATATTCACGTTCGCCTCATCCTAGCTGGGGGACAATGGCTAGTGTATGAAAAGGATTCAGAGGAGAACCCTAACAGGCTATTTATAACGTGGCAGTCTTACTTTCAGCTTTCTCGTCATTGTGGTGACACTGCTGCTGGCGTTGTTGTGGGGACGGTATTACGGACCAAAGATTCCCAGTTGTGCCGCACACACAGCCTGCATAGTGTTGCACAGGAGGGCCAGAGAGAAACTGACGACGTAGATCGGACTTCAACGCCTCTCAGCGTTAACAAGTTCTGTAGTTTAAGAGGTGAATGTAGGGAGGAAGTCCGTGGTGTTAAAACCAGAACTGAGCGCTTGTGGTGTCAGAATGTCAGTAAAACCTGCTATTCCTCCACACCCTCCTCACGACACAACTCCCCCCGGCTCCACCACCTCACTTGAGAACTTGCTTAGACAAGGCCACGCATCACGATCTGTCTGTTGCCAAACTTGTTTGTGAAGACCCACTTCTGGGCTCATCCCATGCTGCCGCTCTGGGATTCGAGGCACGGTCGATCGACACATCAAAGGGTCTCCTCACATGCTCCGTAGAGGCGGGATCTGGAGTTCATCTGGAGTCAGAAACAGGCACGGCGAGCGGAGCTCGTTCTGCTCCTGCTCTGTGGGTCAGGGTTAGGCCCTCCATGCTCGTTCTGCTCCTGCTCTGTGGGTCAGGGTTAGGGCCTCCAGGCTCGTTCTGCTCCTGCTCTGTGGGTCAGGGTTAGGGCCTCCATGCTAGTTCTGCTCCTGCTCTGTGGGTCAGGGTTAGGGCCTCCAGGCTCGTTCGGCTCCTGCTCTGTGGTTCAGGGTTAGGGCCTCCAGGCTCGTTCTGCTCCTGCTCTGGGAGTCAGGGTTAGGCCCTCCTGGCTCCGCTCGGAGGGACACAGCAGCGAAGGAGACTTTTA
>NC_090053.1:20607165-20613616 GCF_038355195.1 Osmerus mordax
ACATATGGTCACCTGCATTACTGATCATGGTTGGAGTTTTTGACCCTGTGTGGTTCATCTTTGGTCGGTTTGGAAGGTAGGAATGCCTTATTTGGTGCCATCTGGCTGCTGTCTGGACTTCAGAGAGCTGTTCTTGTTCTTTGATTGAAGAGAGAACCCCTTCAGTAGGTTGGGATTATTCAGTAAACAAGCCAGCGGCCCACTCATAATTATGTTCCAGGGTTTTGATCCATGGTGATAGCATACTGCAGCTAGGTATGCATCAGCTGCCTGATGGATAGATCTGTACTGGTCCTGGAAGGCCTGCATGTTGAATGACATCCCATGAAAGTAATGATCTGTCACTCGGAGCTCTGAGATTGGTTCAGTATTGCATTGTGGTTCAGTATTGCATTGTGGTTCAGTATTGCATTGTGGTTCAGTATTGCATTGTGGTTCAGTATTGCATTGTGGTTCAGTATTGCATTGTGGTTCAGTATTGCATTGTGGTTCAGTATTGCATTGTGGAAGTTATTATATTGTGGATTAGCTGCCAACATTTGGGGCTTGTGTATTTCAGCATCATAACTTACTAGAGCCAATTAGTGTGTGTGCTTTCCTAAAGGAATGTTTCAGCGTACCATTGTTGATGCTGTAATGGTTTAACTGAGTGTGTGTCTGGTGTGTGTGTGTTTTGTGTCTGTCGTGTGTGTGTGTGTGTGTCTTGTGTCTGGTGTGTGTCTGGTGGTTGTCTTGTATCTGGTGTGTGTTTTGTGTCTGGTGTGTGGTGTATGTGTGTGTGTATTGTGTCTGGTGTGTGTGGGGGGACAGCTCTGAAGGGAGAACAGCTCAGAGGTGGTCCAGCCCTTCCTAATGGGCTGTGGCACCAAGGAGCCCAAGATCACCCAGCTGTGTCTGGCCCGCCATCCAGAGACTCATGTCCCCACGAGGTGGTGTCGGAGGTGAGACTCGCACGCACGCACGCACACATACCAGACAGACACACACACACTCACATATCAGACAGACACGCACACAGACTAAATAAACAAAGGTACAGGCAAACAAACTCAGATCACAAAGACACACACACAAAATCCAGTGCAAACACAGTCACACACACACAAACTCCCCTGAAATCAATACCAGTTACTTGTCTTGAAAGTGAAGTGGTCAGATCCTCCAGCAGGTCTCCCTTCCTGGTTCCCTCCAGGACCAGGCAGTGTGGCTCATGGCTGCAGCAGGCTGATGAAGCTGTCTGGACCATGTGGGTCTAACAGAGGCTTCACATGGGGACACTGGGAGCTGTACTGGAGCTTGTTGTTAGAACAGTTATACAGACTTGTGCATGCAGCTCTCTCTCCAGAATCTCATCTCTGTCTGCCATCAGCTACAGCTCTGAGCACCTCTTCCACCTCCTCCTGCTCTTCCTCCTCCTCCTGCTCTTCCACCTCCTCCTGCTCTTCCTCCTCCTCCTGCTCTTCCACCTCCTCCTGCTCTTCACCTCCTCCTGCTCTTCCACCTCCTCCTGCTCTTCCTCCTCCTCCTCTTCCTCCTGCTCTTCCTCTTCCTCCTCCTGCTCTTCCTCCTCCTGTTCCTCCTCCTGCTCTTCTCCTTCTCTTCCTCCTCCTGCTCTTCCTCCTCTTCCTCCTCCTCCTGCTCTTCCTCCTCCTCCTCCTGCTCTTCCTCCTCCTCCTCCTGCTCTTCCTCCTCCTTTTCCTCCTGCTCTTCCTCCTCCTCCTCCTCCTCCTTCTCTTCCTCCTCTTCCTCATCCTCCTCTTCCTCCTCCTGCTCTTCCTCCTCCTCTTCCTCCTCCTCCTGCTCTTCTGAATGTCAGGCGTTATCTCCACTCCACAGCCGACACCAGCCTGGACGTCTCATGCGACCAAATTTGTACGGGTGCGACTAAAATGTTTCCTCGGTCGCACCGGTGCTCCTAACCTCCTCGCATCCGCTGCCTCCACGAAACGAAGCGTTTGTTCTCTTTTGACGGAACTCACACTCATTGTTAGATCATATCGTGGTCTAAACCAATCAGAGACAGAGATGGGGCGAGTCTTTGCCTCTGATTGGCTGTGGTCCAGATATTCCTGTAGGCCTACGCTGCTCCGTGGCTGTGTGATTGAAATTACGACCTGAGCACCAGAGAATCAGTTACGGAGCTGGGCCATGGAGCTAACCATGGAGCTAGGATTTGATGCTAGGGAGAGTGTGGCAAGCTGGTTTAGCCAAGGCCAAAGGGCAAGAAAGCCAAATTACAGGTGTTGGCCATCTGCAGGGCCTGCGACAGCAAGGTGGGACCCGCTATAAGACTTTGAGCCATGAAATGTTAGTTCTCAGTTCAGAGAAGCACTTTTAAACAGTAGCACTTTCTATTTTGATATGTTTTATTTTGCTTAAAATGTTTTAGCTTGGCAGCTCAGCTCTTAAAATGTTTTTTAATACAGTATAATTGTGCTTCAAATAAAAAAAGTATTTACCTATACCTTATTCTTGTTTAACCCTTGTGTTATCTTCATTCTGACCCATCAGTCATTGTGACCCACCGTTGTATTGCGACAACTTTATCGCATACAAAAACAAAGTGAAGCATTTTCTTTTAACCGTTTTTGCTGTCTCAGACCCGCCACATTGCGAAGGTTAAAAGAAAATTATTTTTATTTGTTTTTGTATTGGGTAAAATTGGGTAAACACAACGATGGTTCGTTATGAACCTTTGGGTCATGTGACCCAAAGGCAGCACAAGGGTTAAGATAATTTATATAATATATATTAATTTATATGGAGTGTGACAAAAATAAAAATGTAGTCTGGAGCCCTGAGGCTGATGAACCCTCCAGGCTGATGTCGGCTGCAGTCTGGGTCAGAGTGAGACGTTCTCCCCCCGTGCAGACAGCCTGCTGCTTAACACAGCCAGGAAGAGAAACTACCCAGGGGGGAAGTGACCTTGTGGCCCTGTTTGGTTCAGTATCCCCAGATGATGTGTGTGTGTGAGACTGCTACACTGCCCCCTGGGTGTACAAGTCTGAAGTGTTTGTGTGTGTGTGCGTGTGTGTGTGTGTGTGTGCAGGCCGCGGCGGGGAACATTATCAACATGTTGTGGCAGTTGATGGAGAATGGTCTGGAGGAACTCAAGCTGCTGCAGACAGTCCTGGTCCTGCTGACCACCAACACTGTGGTCCACGATGAGGTCCTGTCTAAGGTACACACACACAGACACCTGCTCACCACCAGCACTGTAGGGGTTGACCGATATGCGTTTTTCAGGACCGATACCGATTATTACAGATCAAGTAGACCGATATTTTGAACCGATATATATGTCTAGTGTAAAATGAAAATGAATGTCAAAATTCAGAATAAGAAGGCCTCTGACAAAGACTCTCTTTAAATTATTTTAACCATATATTTAATTCTGAGAACTGTTAATAATAACAACATTAATATTCATAATAATAACAACATAAAACGTGCAGGGAGCATCTAGCAGCATTCTGTAAACATTTTGTAAAACGTAAAGAAGCACATTTAACCACAACAAGCAAAAAATGAACAAATAATGGAGAAAAAAAATAATATATATATATATATATATTTCATCAGAAAATCGGTTTTGAAAATGACCGATACCAATAATCATAAAAATGCTTAATCACAACGCCGATAATCGGCCACGCCAATAATCGGTCGACCCCTACAACACTGCGGTCCTGTCTAAGGTACACACCTCTCTCCCTCCCAGGCCATTGTGTTGTGTTTCCGGCTGCACTTCACCAAGGACAACATCACCAACAACACAGCAGCAGCTACCGTACGTCAGGTGGTTACCGTGGTGTTTGAGAGGATGGTCGCCGAGGACGACCCGCTTCAAAGGTCAGCTGACCCGCACGCTGGCCAATCAGACGCCTCGCGGCGCTCCGCATGGCCCCCCTCTCTATCTCTCTCTTTCTTCTCTCACACATATTTTTCCTCCCCCTCCCACCCCTCTTCACCCCCTCCTCCTCCTGCCCCTCCCCTCCTCCCCCTCCCACCCCTCTTCACCCCCTCCTGCCCCTCCTCCTCCCCCTCCTGCCCCTCCCCTCCTCCCCCTCCCACCCCTCTTCACCCCCTCCTGCCCCTCCTGCTCCCCCTCCTGCCCCACCCCTCTCACCCCCTCCTCCTCCTCCCCCTCCTGCCCCTCCTCCCCCCCCCTGCCCCCTCCTCCTCCTCCAGGGGGTGTGGCTGAGCTGCCGCCTCCCACCCAGGGTAACACCAACCGCAGGTCTGTCAGCACGCTACGGCCCAGTGCCAAGGATGCCTACATGCTGTTCCAGGTGAGTCCACCAGGGGGAGACAGACTTCTCCCTCCACCCGGTCACAGGGCTCCTGAACTACCATTATATACATTTAGTCATTTAGCAGACGCTCTTATCCAGAGCGATACATCATCCTCCTCTACCATCTCGTAGACCCAGAATGTTCCACCAACTTCCCAGTTCCTCACTAACTAGGCACCATTCTCAATTATCCAGAAATCAGAATTTCTGAGACTCAGATAGTGAAGAACTAACAGGATGAATCAACAAAAAATGAAAACAGCCATCGACACGTCTGGTGAACCAGGACTAGTTTGCGGCTTGAACCGTGAAGTCCTCACCAGCGCTGTTCCCCGTGTTCCCTCCAGGACCTGTGCCAGCTGGTGAACGCAGACGCCCCCTACTGGCTGGTGGGCATGACGGAGATGACCCGCACCTTCGGGCTGGAGCTGCTGAGTCGGTCCTGAACGACTTCCCCGGGTGTTCCTGGAGGTAGAGACAGCCACCAGACACAGGCCCGCACAACACCTAGGATGACTGGAGGTAGAGACAGCCACCAGACACAGGCCCGCACAACACCTAGGATGACTGGAGGTAGAGACAGCCACCAGACACAGGCCCGCACAACACCTAGGATGTAGAGACAGCCACCAGACACAGGCCCGCACAACACCTAGGATGACTGGAGGTAGAGACAGCCACCAGACACAGGCCCGCACAACACCTAGGATGACTGCGGGAACTATAACTTTAAATATATAGTGTTAACAATCATTCTGCATCCTCTCCCCTTCTATATTCTATATTGAAAGAATAGCTAGGGGATCAGAGATAACGACAACTATATAACAGAATTATAGTTAGGATCAATTTCAAAATATTTTTTCCCCAACTGACGAAACTATAAAACACCGATAACCAATCAGAATCCATCTGAATTGAAAGCGCTCCTGCATTCCAGATGCAGACGACACTGCGGAGGAACTAGTCTAGTCAGAGGGGTGTGGACGCAAATGCAGTTTAGCATTGTCATCCTTGGTGTGAACGTGTCTTTAGATGAAACGCAACAACAATGTACACCTCAGCTGGCCGCCCAGCCTCACTGCAGGAGTGGGCTGCCCTCACCCACACTTTACTGACGGAGAGGGAGAGACTGGGGTTTCCGGATGGAGCGAGCGACACTCGATGCCAGATATAAATCTGTGCACTAAACATTCCCGGCTTCTAAAATATCAGACTTTGATTTTGATCGTATTTTGATTACACTGCTCCAGCTGAACACTGATACTAGAGATGCATCCCCTCCTCCTCTCCTCTCTCTCTCTTCCCCCTCCTCCTCTCCTCTCTCTCTCCTCCCCCTCCTCCTCTCCTCTCTCTCTCCTCCCCCCTCCTCCTCTCCTCTCTCTCTCCTCCCCCTCCTCCTCTCCTCTCTCTCTCCTCCCCCTCCTCCTCTCCTCTCTCTCTCCTCCCCCTCCTCCTCTCCTCTCCTCTCTCCTCCCCCTCCTCCTCTCCTCTCTCTCTCCTTCCCTCCTCCTCTCCTCTCTCTCTCCTCCCCCTCCTCCTCTCCTCTCTCTCTCCTCCCCCTCCTCTCCCCCCCCTCTGCTCTCCTCCTCTCCTCCCCTCCTCTTCTCCTCCCCCTCCTCCTCTCCTCCCCCTCCTCTTCTCCTCCCCCCTCCTCCTCTCCTCTCTCTCTCCTCCACCACCTCTTATCCTCTCCTCCCCCTCCTCCTCTCCCCCCCCTCTGCTCCTCTCCTCTTCTCCTCCCCCTCCTCCTCCTCTCCTCCCCCTCCTCCTCTCCCCCCCCTCTGCTCTCCACCTCCTCTCCTCCCCCCTCCTCTTCTCCTCCTCTCCTCCTCCTCTCCCCCCCTCTGCTGTCCTCCTCCTCTCCTCTTCTCCTCCCCCCCAGCACCAGGAGTTCAGCTTCCTGCTGAAGGAGCGCGTGTGTCCCCTGGTCATCAAGCTGTTCTCCCCCAACATCAAGTTCCGTCAGGGGGGCCAGCGGGCCGTCCCGGCCCCGGTGGAGAAGCCCTACTTCCCCATCTGCATGCGGCTGCTCAGGGTGGTGTCCGTGCTCATCAAGCACTTCTACAGCCTGCTGGTGAGGGGCTGGGGTACACACACACTCAGATACACACACACACACACACACACAATCAGATACACACACACACACACTC